>NC_092380.1:10705906-10988406 GCF_030028105.1 Mobula birostris | reverse complement strand
GCCTTGCCTGCTGGGTTCCTCCAGCATTTTGTGTGTGTTGCTCGAATTTCCAGCATCTGCAGATTTTCTCTTGTTTGTGCTGAATAATCATTCAGGGGCCCTGTGCCCTGAATGATGAAATATCAGTCCTGAGCCCTGTACCCTGAATGATGAAATATCAGTCCTGGGCCGTGTGCTAAACATAACAAACTCTTTAGTTTTTGGCTCTTGGTTATTGTGTTAATGGACAGTAGGCCTTTACTCCATGAAATGAAATAATCAAACAGAGTTGTGAGCCTTCTGTACTGAACATTGTGATTTGTCTCATACCAGGAGGTTGATGCAATAAGTAGTAGGGTCGGTCAGCACCTGAGGTGGGAAATGGAAAATTCGACTGTTCTTTTCCCTCCATAGATGCTGCCTGAGCTGCCGAGTTCCTCCAGCAGTTTACTTATTTATTTATTGAGATACAGCGCGGAATAGGCCCTTCAAGCCTTTCACGCCACACTGCCCAGTAATCCCCCAATTTAATCCCAGCCTAATCACGGGACAATTCACAATGACCAATTAACCTACCAACCGGTATGTCTGTGGACTGAGGGAGGAAACTGGAGCACCCAGAGAAAACCCACACAGTCGCAGGGAGAACGTACAAACTCCTTACAGACAGCGACGGGAACTGAATCTGGGTCACTGGGTTAACCACTATGCTACCATGCCGTCCATATCTCATGTGATGCTTAAGATTCCAGCAGTCTCCTGGGCCTTTTGTTCCGAAGCTGTCTGTCCTGGGCTCTGGAAAATGAATTAGCAGCCCAGGGTCCTGTATATTGTACTTCCAGACCTGGGCCCTGTCTACTGAACTACCGGCCCTGGGCCCTGTATAATGAACTACCGGCCCTGGGCCCTGTCTACTGAACTACTGGCCCTGGGCCCTGTATAATGAAATACCGGCCCTGGGCCCTGTCTACTGAACTACTGGCCCTGGGGCCCGGTCTACTGAACTACCTATCCTGCGTCCTGTTTACTGAACTACCGGCCCTGGGGCCCTGTATACTGAACTATCTACCCTGGGCCCTGTTTACTGAACTACCGGCCCTGGGCCCTGTATAATGAACGTCAGCCTTGGGGTTTCTTCTCTGGTTTAATTCACAGAATAGATTCAGGTGTTGGGGGTGGTTCAAGACAGGTCTGGAGTCCAGTCTAGGCACCCAGCCCCAGTGCGCTACAGGCAGTTCGCACCCTTTCCAGCTCGGTGGCATTCTTCCTGTAGCAGGTGACCAGATTCATGCACAAAACTCCAAGAGCAGTTTCACCAACATCCCATAGAGTTGTAACATGATGCCCCAACTCTTGCTTCAGAGCTCTAATTACCAGACATCCCACCCTGCAAAAACTCATTTCAGGGAGGTAGCATCATCAATTTGCGGGAGACTTCCGGGAGAGGTGGGATGTCTGCAACAGAGTAGCTCCTTAGCAGCCAGCCAGCTAGTTTAAATAACATTAGCTATGCTAATGAACGAATGACACCTGTTAAACTCACCTCAGCATGTCTTTTACATTTTAACCCACCATGGGCAATAGAAAAGTCACTGTTGCAAACAGTGCAGCGAGCAACACTGTCATTATTTTTGACCTCTGTTAGACAGGGGTACACTGTAGCGTAGTCTGGGGTGACGTACGTTTTATATTTTCTTTTTGGAACACTCTGCCACTCTGAATTTTTTTGGAACTCTCTTGCTCTTGCTCTCGCTCTCTCTCTATTGCACACACGCACTCTCTCTCGCTCGTGGTCGCTCTCACTCGCGCTCACTTTCCTGCCCTCGCTCGCGCTCTCTCACGCTCGCTCTAAAAAAAAAATCAATTTCTGGGACATTGTATATAATTTGCGGGCACCAGGGAGCCTCTATTAATTTGCGGGAGACTCCCGGACTTTCCGGGAGAGGTGGGATGTCTGAATTACTGAAGTCAAGTATGTCATAAAGCTTTTTCTCCACCCCGTCTACCTGCATCACCACTTTCAGGACTTTGAGGAAGGGAGCCCTGGGGAGTTGAAGTCATTCAGAGCCTGGCCCGGAGTGAAAAGGCTGAGAGGCTCGAGTGATGTCGATCTGTTTGACTCCTACCTGCTGGAGAAGGCTGTTCTTCTCTGTTACTGTCCTCTCCCTCGGCTTCTCCTTGTTGGCCAGCGTCCTGGGCGGGGAGGTCACCTCCAGCCCTGAGGGAGAGCAGAATGAAGAGGAACAGGGAGCGGGAGGTCATTTTGAGTGGCCGCTCAGACAACACAAACACAAACACACACACACACACACACTCACACACAAGCAGAACGCTAGCTGGAGCCTGCTGAGCTCTCCGCCTGACGTGTGGCTGAATTATAATGCTGGCACCAAAGAAATCTTGACCTTGGAGCAGGTGTGGGAACAGGGCAGGTGACGGGCTGATTCTCACCGGCAGCGTACACAACGCTCGCCATCATGACACTCATTTGCTGAGTTTTTTTCCAAATGCCTGCGACTTAGTGGTGAAAAAACATCAGGACGGCGAGAACCTCAAGCTGAAACAGGAACTGCGGGCCCCGAGATTGAGACAAAGGGTTGACCGTGGCTCGGCAGAGCGCTAAGTAAGAGTTCAATCCAAGTCCCGTTCCTGACTGGAATCCCAATTCTGATCCAGCTCCAGCTTTTGATTGAGATCCAGCTCCAATCCAGTCCAGCTCCTGATCCAGGCCGGTGTGTGCTAAGAAACATGCAGCATGAAATATTGATATGCATAAATAAATATTCATTCGTTTATTTATCTGCTTTAAAGTTAGCAATGTACTATGGTGATATTTAGAAGTATAGACATAGAGAGTTATTCAGGCATCATTTCAATGCCAGGTCTTTTTTAAAGAGTCCCAATTAGTCAGACTTTCCCCTCCTTTCCCCCAGAGCCCTGCAGATTTTCCCCAGCAACTACGAATCCAAATTCCATTTCTGGAAGTTCCTCTTGAACTTGTTTCCACTGCACCATTAGACAGCGTGACCTGCATCACAACAGCTCGTTACCTGAGTGAAAATTTCTCACCTCTCCTCTAATTCTTCCGTATTACCCTTCTTTGGTTCCCAGTGGAACCACCCTCCCTTTACGTACCCTGACAACCTCCGGAGATTTTCATGGTCCTTTCCCACATGAGCACCCACTCGGTTCAGAGTATGTGAGTCTGACAAGGGACAGAGGTAATGGCAGACACAAGAGCAAACACACACACAGTACAAGTAACCCGGGTTCAATTCCCGCCTCTGCCTGTAAGAAGTTTGTATGTTCTTTGTATGTGACTGTGTGGGTTTCCTCTGGGTGCTCCGGTTTGCTCCCACAGGCTAAAGATATAGGTTAGTTGGTCATTGTAAATTGTCCTGTGACTAGGCCAGGATTAAATGGGGGGATTTCTGGGTGGTGTGGCTCGAGGGTCTGGAAGGGCTTATTCTGCACTGTATCTCAATAAATAAAACGTGACTCCGAAATGGGAGACAGGCAGAAATATAGACAACAGGAACACAGAGACAAAAACACACAGACACATACCCATACATGCACACGAACTGATATTCAGATTGTACTGACAATGGTCTAATGGTCCACTGTGGCTTTGATTGGACCTAAATTAAATCTACATGATATGATTCATGTCCCTCCCCACCCCCCTCTCCCAGTACAGCTTCAACTCGATTTGACCAAGACTTCGGTCTAGTGATCCGGGACTTAGAGCGAGTGTCGTTTACCGCCGTGCCCTGTAAACTACGGGACACTGCTTGAGTTCTCTTTGTATGCCACATCTGGGCAGTGCAATCACGAAGAAGGCATGCCAGTGGCTCAATTGCATTCAGAGTTGGAGGAGATTTGTCACCATAGACTTGTGCAAATTTCTACAGATGTACAGTGGAGAGCATCCTGTCTGGTTGCGTCATCACCATGTTTGGAGGCTCCGGTGTGCAGAAATCGCAGGAGGCTGCAGAGGGTTGTGGACTCACCACGCCCCATCACAGGCACAACACTCCCCGCCATTAAGGTCACCTTCAAGAAACAGTGCCTCAAGGAGGTGGCGTCGGTCACAAAGGACCCTCACCATTGGGGACATGCCCCCTTCTTGTTGCCAGCATCAGGGAGGAACCAGAAGCCTGAAGACCTACAGGCTTCTTCCTCTCGGCCACCAGGTCCCTGAATCCATGAGCATGACCTCATTATTCCTTTTTATTCTGCACTAACTGTAATTTATAGTAATTTTATGTCCTTGTACTGTACTGCTGCCATAAAACAAGTTTCCCATCAGGTGCGACACTGATGATAAACCCGATTCCGAGTGAGGAAGATGAAACTGCATTTCCGTCCTTCTGGTCGGGGGGAGCTGTATTTGGACGCACCTGCTCCCCTCACCTTGAACTAGCCCCCAGCCCACTTTAATAGATCAAAAACTAATGCAAAGGGTGGTGGGGTGGAGATACGTCTCCACCAAAGGAGGTGTAAGATGCTTCTTCCATCTACTAGCCTGCAGGTCACTGTTGGGCAAGGTGTAGCACCTGCTTAGCCCCCCTCAACCCCCGATCTGGTCACGTGAAGCCATGGGAGCTGGTGGTGGATGGTTGTATGAGCAGCCGGTGCAGATCACAAATCCTGGTTATGCGACCACTGACGCCAGGCGGACGATCTCTGAGAAGTATTGATGATGGCTGAGTTGAGCTGTTCTCTGATCGTGGTAATTTTACTTGCAAACATTTTGTCACCATGCGAGGAGGCATCGTCAGTACGCTGTTGATTGTGGTGTGCCCTCTGAATGCTTGGCCTTTATATACTTATCGATAAGCTGGTTGGACATCTTTTTGGAAGCTCATTTGTGATATGAGGAGGAATTCCCGTCGTTGACTGGCTGAGCGGCAAACTTTGTGTGTCGTGGTCTGGAATTTTGCCTGCATTAGCTCATAAATAGAATCGAGGCCCGCGAGTTTGTTTACAGAACTGTTTGCAGAAAAACACGCTTCTAGGAGTTCTCTTGCGTACCTCATACACACTTGCCCAGTAACTTCCACTGATGGCCAGTCGAGCTTGTGCTCCTCTCGATCTTCACGGGTACTGATAACGGCTGGGGTCACCTATCTTGTACAGACACTGCCCAGAAGAAGGCAATGGAAAACCAATTCTGTAGAAACATTTGCCAAGAACAATCATAGTCATGGAAAGACCATGGTCACCCATGTCATAAGACACAGCACATAATGATGATGTCATAAGACACAGCACATAATGATGATGTCATACGACACGGCACATAACGATGATGTCATGTGACATGGGACATAATGATGATGTCATATGACAAGGGACATAATGATTATGAGGAACTAACTCAGTTTGATACATTTTCAGTATTTAATTTTACATTGATGTATGCTGTCCGGCTCATCCTTTATCAGATTCTCTTACCCCCCAACGACATTAGATGTAATGTACAAGAGCCCAAGTCCATTAACCATGGGTGCCATGGTAGTGTAGCGGTTAGCGCGACACTATTACAGCTCAGGGTGTCGGAGTTCAGAGTTCAATTCCAACGTCACCTGTAAGGAGTTTGTACGATCTCCCCGTGGAATGTGTAGGTTTTCTCTGGGTCCTCTGGTTTCCTCCCAAATACTGGTTAGTAGGTTAATCGGTCATTGAAAATTGTCCCATCAACAGGCTAGGGTTAAAATCAGGGGTTGCTGGGAAGTATGGCTCGAAGGGATGGAAAGAACTATTCCGTGTTGTATCTCTAAATGAAATTAATTACATAAATAGATAGGTAGAGAGACAGACTGACTGTCAGCCATTTTCAGAACATGGGAGAAAGGGGAAAAACCAACGTGGTCACAGAGACAGCGTGCAAACTCCACACAGACAGTGCCAAAGGCCGGGATTGAACCGGGTCTCTGGAACCGCCAGGTAGCAGTGCAACCGGCTGCACCACTCTGCCACAAAATATTTTATCTTCTCATGAAAGCTCACCAAAATGAAACATTAACCTTTCTTTCTTTCTCCATGGATGCTGCCTGGCTTGCTGAGTACTTTTGACTCTTCCTGATGTTATTCCTGAATTCTCATCGCTCCTGGGAGAACGATCCCAGCTTCGCCGGTCTCTCTTTACCAACGCCTCTCAACCAGGCAGACTTCCAATGTAACACACACACAAAGTGCCGGAGGAATTCAGCAGGTCAATCCCCAGAGAGGAATAAGTGGTCGACTTTTCCAGCCGACACCTGATGAAACGTTGACTGTTTGTTCATTTTCATAGATGCTACCTGACTTGCTGAGTTCCTCCAGCATTTTGTGTGTCACAGACACCAGAAGATCTGCAGATGCTGGAAATCTAGAGCAACGCACATGAGTAGCCTCCAAATTTCTTTTCGTTGTCGCTATTTTGTGCGATTTTGATTGGGGTGGATTGCAGCCTGAGTTAACGAGCAGCACAGCGGAAGATTGAACTGAACTATTGAGCTAAACTGAATATGTCCAGCCTCCTTTCAATGACTTTGGGGGCTGCTTTTTTATTTTCTGTGGTTTTTGCTCGTTTTTTTGTCCGTTTGCATAATTCTTTTTCCTTGCGCATTGGGGCTTTGATGGAATGGGTTTGATGGAATGGGTTTTCTTCCTTTGTTTTCCTGGCTGCCTGTGGGAAAGTCGAATCTCAGGGTTGTATACTGCATACATAAATAAAGGCATCCATTAGTCTTGCGAGACCATGGACCTGCGCCTGGAAAGTCTTCACTCTCCAGGGCTCAGGCCTGGGCAAGGTTGTATGGAAGACCAGCAGTTGCCCATGCTGCAAGTCTCCCCTCTCCACGACACCAATGTTGTCCAAGGGAAGGGCAAGGGCCGATGCAGCTTGGCACCAGTGTCATCGCAGAGCAATGTGTGATTAAGTGCCTTGCTCAAGAACACAGCACACTGCCTCGGTTGGGGCTCGAACTCACGACCTTCAGGTCACTAGTCCAATGCCTTAACCACTTGGCCACGTGCCCACACACTGCATACATACTTTGATAATAAATGTACTCCGAATCTTTGATTAGCAGGTTAATTGTAAATTGTCCTGTGACGAGGCTCGTGTTAAATCAGTGGGTTGTTGGGCCAAAAGGAGGCCTCTTCTGTGCTGTATCTCTAAATTAATTCATTAAGAGTTGTGTAGTGAGTTGCCTAACCGAGGTCGGTTTGAGATAGGTCAACAGGGCACCTTTGGAATTCTCTATCCCAGGGGTCTGTGGGGGCTTTGCCACTGAGTTCATTCAAAACAGAGGTTTCTGCATGCAGAGCAAACCAAGGGATATGGGAAAGGCAGGGAAACTCCCTGGATATTGATGATTGGCAGAACAGGCTCGAGGGACCTGGCTCACATTTCTTAGCAACACACTCAATATGTTGGGGGAACTCAGCAGGTCAGGCACTTTCTATGGAAATGAATAAACAGTCTATGTTTCGGGCCTAGACCCTTCTTCAGGACTGAAATGGAAGGGGGAAGATGCCAGAATAAAAAGGTGGGGGTGAGGGGAAGGAGGCTAGCTGGAAGGTGATGGGTGAATCCAGGTGGGTGGGAAAGGTCAAGGGCTGGAGAAGAAGGAATCTGATAGGAGGGGAGAGTAGACCACAGGAGAAAGGGAAAGAGAAGGGGACCCGGGGGAAGAAATAGGCAGGTGAGAAGAGGTCAGGGTGTGGAATAGAGAAAGTGGAGAGGGGGGTGGGAAATTTTTTACTGGAAGGGGAAATCAATATTCGTGCCATCAGTTTGAACACTGTCCAGGTGGAATACAAGGTGTTGCTCCTAAGGGCGGCCTCATCTTGGCACAAGTCAAAATGGGAATTGGTGTTGGAATTAAAATGTCCGGCCACCTGGAAGTTCCGCTTGTGGCAGGTGGATCTGAGGTACTCGACAAAACAGTCCCCCAATTTACGACGGGTCTCACCAATGTACAGGAGGCCGCAGCGGGAGCACCGGAAGCAATAGACGACCCCAGAAGATCCGAAGGTGAAATGTTGCCTCACCCAGAAGGACTGTTTGGGGCCCTGAATGGAGGTGTATGGTCAGGTGTAGCACTTAGACTATTTGCAAGGAAAAGTGCTTGGAGAGAGACCAGCAGGGAGGGACGAACAGAGAAGGGAATCGTGGAGGGAGCAATCCCCGCAGAAAGCAGAGAGGGGTAGGGAGGTAAAGATATGTTTAGTGGTAGGATATCTTAGATTGTTTTCTTACAATCTTATGATAAGTACAGGAACACCAGGAAAATATTCAACGAGAACTGTATCAGTCTAGAAGTCATGAACCAAGGTTAATAACACACTGTTAATGTCCTCCAAGTGGACCACAACCCTGTCGTAGGGTTTGGAGGTTTGCGTGCCTCAATGACCGGGAGAGCTCTGTTGGCTGGAGTCAGGGCTTTGGCTCTTGGTAGGGTCACCAATGCAAAACAGGTCAAAGGGTAGAGGTCAGACTAAGAGTGGTCCACCGGTCTTCCAGGTTCAGAGGTTCAGCTCAGGGCTGACAACCCAGACTCGTCAAACAAATTTGTTACGGAAACAGCGCTGAAAAATCCTTCTACATCTGAGCGTGACGGTATTCCTGAGTCTCCACACAGGACTCGCATGACTGACAGTAGTGAAAATGGAGAGAGAGCTTCTGACACGGTGAAGGAAGCCAGAGATGGAGAACATTCACTGCTGCCGTAAACAGCAATGGCATTACGGGCTGTAACTCACACAGTTAATATGACTGAATGAACCGAGGCCCTATTTATATCCATAAACCCACGAACACTACCTCACTAATTTGCTCTCTTTTTGCACTACTTTTTTAAAAACGTATTTCTTATTGTAGCTGATAGTGTTTTTTAAATATATGGCACTGTGCTGTGGGCGCAAAACAACAAATTTCATGACATATATCATTTTTCTCATTGCTACCGTCAGGAAGGAGGTACAGAAGCCTGAAGGCACACACTCAATGATTCAAGGACACCTTCTTCCCCTCTGATTTCTGAACGGACATTGAACCCATGAACACTACCTGACTTTTAAAAAATTATTTACATTTTTGCCTATTATTTTTAATTTAACCAAGTAATATACATTTTTTCTATATTTATCGTGTATTGCATTGTACTCCTGCCACTAAGTTAACAAATTTCATGACATATGCCGGTGATATTAAACCTGATTCTGATAATGGTCCTGAGTCAGCTCTTGCTTGTCACATGATTTTACTGTAACACTTTGCTACAGCTGCGCCTTGGGGAATAGCAGTGAACTCAAGCCAATTCTCTCGTGCTGCCCCGAGACCAACAACTGCTGCCTTGTTCCCATCACTGACTAGTCCCGCATTGTGCTTTCATATATGCTTGAGGTGGGGCCCCAGTCTGCCTGGCTTCACCTCCACCTACGTCCGGTTCCTGAGCTAAAAGATCAGATTGAAATAGACAGCGCATCACCCCAGGGATCTCAGGTGAAAGTGGGGCTGCTTATCCACCTGGGTGATCCACCCTGCCCACCTCTCTTCTTTATGCTCTTAATGCCCCTGACACATTGACCCCTCTGTTGCACATACAGTATGAACTGTGTCTCCACTACAGTGCACCCACTGACCCTGAGAAGATGCTGAAAGCTATATTTTTAGAGCAGGGGTTCCCAAATTGCCTTTATGCCATGGACCCCTACTGTTAACCGAGGGGTCTGTGCACCCCAGGTTGGGAGCTCCTGGTATAGAGGGACCTCTGTAGAACAGAGGGAACCAGGAGCATAAGCATGTAGAAAGTCATGCAGCATCTATAGAGGAAGTAAACTGATGAAGGGTGTTGAGACGGATGATACGCCTCTACCAGAGGAGGAACAAGATTCTCCTTCCCTCCACTAGCCTGCAGGTCACCCTTGGGCAAGGTGTGGCACCTGCTTAGCCCCTCGATCAGGGTCATGTGAAACCATGGGAGCAAATGGTGGATGGCCATATCAGCAGCTGGTGCCGTATCACAAGTCCTGGTTACACGACCACTGACGCCAGACAGACAATCTCTGAAGAGGGTTGATAACGGCTGGGGGTGGGGGGGTCACCCATCTTGTAAAGGCACTGCCCAGAAGAAGACAATGGCGAACCAAATCTGTAGAAAAATTTGCCAAGAACAATCATGGTCACCACGTCATTCGACACGGCACATAATGATGATGTCATACAACACAGCACATAAGGAATGAATGAAAACTGATGAAAGGTCTCAACCTGAAACATCGACTGTTTACTTATTTCCATAGATGCTGACTGACTTGCTGAGAATTCTGTGTGTGTTGTTCAAGATCTCAGGATCTGCAGAAACTCTTGTGTTTAGAATAAATTGGTTCAATTACAGTAAGAAGGCGTTTGGAGGCCAGCACTAACTTACTGCTCTGAAAGGCCTGTAGGTCCCTAAAAATTGGCATCACAAGCAAGCAAGCAGGGAGGTGAAAGAGGCTTTCGGCCCACTGGCCTTCATCAGTCAGTGCACTGAGTCGAAGGGTGAGGACGTTATGTCGCAGTTGTGCAAGACGTTGGTGAGACCACAGTAGGAGTATTTTTTCAGTTTTGGCTACCCTTTTGGATTCATAGAGCCATTGAGCCACACAGCAGTGATACAACCCTTTGGCCCAACTAATTGATGCTTACCAAACATCCACACAGCTCAGCTAGTACCAGTTTCCTGTGTTCAACCCATTTCCTTCTAAGCTCCACCCCTCCATGTACAGTACTGTTACAAAAGTCTTAGGCACAGATATACAGTTAGGGTGCCCAAGACTTTTGCACAGTCCTGTAGTAATTTTATGTATTGTACTGTACTGCTGTCACACACAAAAAAAACAAATTTCATGACATGTGAGTGATGATAAACCTGATTCTGATATGGGTCTCTATTGTGGACTGAGAGTGGGAAGGGGACAGGGAGAGGGAAATCATGGCTAGGAAACGGGGAAAGGAGAGGGGAAGGGAGAATGAAAGGAGCAGGAAGCATCAGAGAGACATTCTGTAACAATCAATTGTTTGGAATGAAATGACTTGCCTGATGTCTCCGGGCTGGGTGTGTCTGCATCCACACCAGTCTCCCACCCCTGTCACTCCTTCTTTGCCACCTGTCCCACATCTTTTACTCCCACCAGATTTACAAACTCACTCTCCACTCCATGTTAACTAATACAGCACTGTTCAAAAGCCTTAGGCACCCTAACTATATACTGTATATGTAGCAAGGAGAAGGGAGGGGGGTTTTGGGAGCGAGGAGAGGGGAGGAGGGTGCGGGGAGCAAGGGGAGAGGGGAAGGCCCCTCCCCTGCCCTTCACCCTCTCCCTCGCCCCTTCCCCCTCTCCTCTCCCCACTCCCCACCCAGTGCTACCTCCTCCCCACTCCCTGACCCCTCCCCGCCCCCTCCTCTCCTTGCTCCCCGCATCCTCCCCCTCCCGTCGCTCCCTGCAACCTCACCCCTCCCCTCCCCTCTCCTCACTCCCTCCACCCTCCTCTTCCTCCCACCACCCAGCCCCCTTCATCCCTCTCCCTCCCTCCACAGCCCCCTCACCTCTCCCCTCTCCCTCCCTCCCTCCACCCTCCTTTTCCTCCCACCACCCAGCCCCCTTCATCCCTCTCCCTCCCTCCACAGCCCCCTCACCTCTCCCCTCACCCTCCCTCCTTGCCCCCTTTCCCTTCCTCATCCTTGTCCCTCTCCCGCATTGCCCCCTCTCCTCTCTCTCTCTACCTCTTCCTTCTCCCCCTCCTCTCCCTCCCTCTTCCCCTCTCCCTCCCTCCTCCCTCTCATCTCCCTCCCTCTTCCTCCTCTCCCCTCCTCTCCCTTCCTCTTCCTCCCTCCTCTTCCTTCCTCTCCCCCTCCTCTCCCTTCCTCTTCCCCCTCCTCTTCCTTCCTCTTCCCCTCCTCTCCCTCCCCCTTCCCCCTCACCCCCTCTTCCCCTCTCCCCTCCTCCCCTCTCCTCCACTCCCTTCCCCCTCCTCCCCTCTCTCCTCCCCTCTCCTCTCCCTCCATCCTCTGTCTCTCCTTCCTCCCCCTCTCTTTCCCTCCTCCCTCTCTCCTTCCCTCTCTCCTCCCCCTCCCTCTTCTCTCCCTCCCCCTCCTTCTCCCTCCCTCTTTCTCTCTTCTCGCTCTCTTTCTCCTCTCCTCTTTCCCTTCCTTCTCCCCTCCTCTCTCTCTCCTTCTCCTCTCTTCTCATTCCCTTCCTCCTTCTCCCCTCTCCTCATTCCCTCCCTTCCTTCCCTCCCTCCCTCCCTCCTCCCTCTTTCTCTCCTCTCTCCCCCCTCCATCTATCAGAAATTCACATGTAAATATGTACCAATATCTATCAGCTATAAAAGCCCCCACAGTATGTGACCATATGAAACTATTGAGCCCTCGTCTCTATCCAGGTCAACAAAACAGAGACCAAAAATCACTTGACGTTTAACTTCTGAAAGCTGGCTCTTGCGATAGTTCCAGCTCACAAAAAAGAGGGAGTGATGCATCTACTGCCGACTGGCTGTCAGCCTTTTCCTGTTTTCTTCTCACCCCCAGACACAAACATCTCCGCAGTCCCAAGAGCCTCTGCCCCCTCGTACCTCAGGAGAAAGTTGGGCTGTAGGTCAGATCCACCAGAACGGGCAAGTTTTCAGAACAATGTTGTATGGAGCAGGCTTATATTTTATCAAGCGTAACAGTGATCCAAATGAGCTGTTTTAGATGATTAAAGGATTTATGTTAACAAGGAAACAAGAAAGTACCGTCCAACCCCATTCTGCCATTCAACTGATGTGGTTAATTCTAACCTAGCTTCAAGTACTCATAACGCCTCTTATTAGCAAAGTATTTGACAGGAATTTTTATTTTATTCATTTTTAAAGACTTGGGTATTGCTGACAAGACCACCATTGATCGTCCAAACCTACTCTTCCTTGAGAACATGGAGGTGACCCACCAATTTGAACCACTTCAGACTGGTTGAGTTCCGTGGTTTGGAACCAGCGATGTTGAAGGAGCAGTCCATAAATGTCCAGTCACAAACAAGAGAAGATCGGCAGAATCTGGAAATCCAGGCAACCAGAGAAAACCTGCAGGATCTGGAAATACAAGTAACCAGAGAAAATTTGCAGATGTAAACACGAGGAATTCTGCAGATGCTGGAAATTCAAGCAACACACATCAAAGTTGCTGGTGAACGCAGCAGGCCAGGCAGCATCTCTAGGAAGAGGTACAGTCGACGTTTCGGGCTGAGATCCTTCGTCAGGACTAACTGACCGAAGAGTGAGTAAGAGATTTGAAAGTGGGAGGGGGAGGGGGAGATCCAAAATGATAGGAGAAGACAGGAGGGGGAGGGATGGAGCCAAGAGCTGGACAGGTGATTGGCAAAAGGGATATGAGAGGATCATGGGACAGGAGGCCCAGGGAGAAGGAAAAGGGGGAGGGGGGGAAAAAGCCCAGAGGATGGGCAAGGGGTATAGTCAGAGGGACAGAGGGAGGAAAAAGAAAGAGAGAGAAAGAATGTGTGTATATAAATAAATAACAGATGGGGTACGAGGGGGAAGTGGGGCATTAGTGGAAGTTTGAGAAGTCAATGTTCATGCCATCGGGTTGGAGGCTACCCAGACGGAATATAAGGTGTTGTTCCTCCAACCTGAGTGTGGCTTCACCTTTACAGTAGAGGAGGCCGTGGATAGACATATCAGAATGGGAATGGGATGTGGAATTAAAATGTGTGGCCACTGGGAGATCCTGCTTTCTCTGGCGGACAGAGCATTGCAGATGTTGGAAATCCAGGAAACAAGGGAAAAACTGCAGATGCTAAGGCAGTCCTGCTGAAGGGTCTCGGCCCGAAACGTGGACTGTTTACTCTTTTCCATAGATGCTGGCTGGCCTGCTGAGTTCTTCCAGCATTTTGTGTGGGTTCCATAAATGCCCATGTCAGGATAGTGTGCAACAGAGAAGGGCAATCAGCAGATTGTGGCATTCATATATGCCTCTTGTGGTGGCATATGTACAGATCGTGGTGCTCATAGATGCCTCCTGCCCGTGACCTTCTTGGTGGCACAGGACTTGGCTTTGGGAGTTGTTATCAGAGCAGCCTGGGCAGGTAACCGCAGTGTGATTTTGTCGACAGTAGAGGCTGTGGCCACTGAGTATGAGAGGAAATGGATATCCCGGGTGGTGAGTGGAGGATCCTTTAAGTGGGCTACTTTGTCCTGGATGGAATGTCTCGAGTGGGGCTGAGGCTGCACTCATCCGGGCAAGCGGACTGTATTCCATTACCACTTTGACTTATGTCCTGTATTGCTAGTTCCAGGATACTAGAGGGGCAGCACAGTAGCACAGGGCGGCAGAAGGGAGAAACTCTTCCTGCCATGAACCTCCAAGCGCCGCCAACTTGCCGATGCAGCATCATTGGAAGCACCCGACCGCAGCGGACTCTGAGTCCGTCCGAAAACTTCGAGTCTCTGACCAGCCCTCCGACACAGCCTCTCCAAGCACCATCCTCTGCCGAGTGCTTTGACCCTACCCCGGTCGCCGAGCAACAGGCAGAGCCGAGGACTCAGGGCCTTCCCCTCTGGAGATTCTGGATCACACAGTAGCAGCAGCAGCGAAGCAGGCATTTCAGAAGTTTCACCAGATGTTCCTCCGTACTGTCACGTCCATCTCCATCAAATCAGGATTGTGCACGGCACCCTACTTGACAAATAACAGACATCACCACCGGAGTGGCCGCTGTGAGCTGCGTCACGCCGCCATCTTCTCCTCCCGCCTGCATTAAATTTAATCTTAGAAGGTTAAAAGATTTGTCTTCTTTTGCACATTGGTTGTCAGTCTTTGTTGATGTATAGTTTTTCACCAATTTTAATTGTATTTCTTTATTTTTCTGTAAATACCTGCAAGAAAACAAATTTGAGGATAGTATATGATAGCATGTACGTAATTAGATAATAAATTTTACTTTGATACCAAAGTTGTGAATTGCACAGACCCAGGTATATTTTACAAGTCCCAGCTCATCCTGGCACCCTTAGCCCAAAAAGCAAACTGCTGCAGGTCCCAGCAGCCGTCTCCTGAAGAACACATGCTCCTGGCTAGATTGGTCAAAGAATGATTGACGAGACTGCTCCACCATCACTCATTCGATCCTGAACTCTGCCCCAGGCACTCTAGGATTAATGGGTCTTTCACCGCCCAGCAATGACTTAAATCGGTGGTTCCTGTAGAAATCCCAGACAGAAAATTTAACCCTTATCTCTGTTTACTGACAAACTAATTCTGCTTTTCTTTAAAACTCTTCTAAAAAGGGAGAGTGGGTGGAGTGGAAACACAAGCGTCTGCGCGCGCGTGTGTGTGTGCGTGTGTGTGTGTGTGTGTGTGTGTGTGTGTGTTTTTTAAATATATAAATGTTTTGGTTTGCAGTTTTATTTCTCTCTGATGTCTTTTCTTATTTATGTTCCGTCTGTTTCCTGAACCTGCGTGCCTATGACATTGCTGTAAGCAAATTTGTCCATTGTACCTGTACCTCACCATACTTGTGAACATAGTCATACACCAACACAGCATGGATACAGGCCTTCAACCCAACTAGTCGATGCCAAATATCGAACCCACACATCTAGAACCAATTTCTTGCGTTCAGCCCAATATCCCTCCATGTACCTGACCAAGTGCTTCTTAACTGGCTCTATTGCTTCAACCACTTCTTCTGGCAGCTCGTTCCGCGCACTCACCATCCCCTGTGTGAGAAAATCACACATGGAGGTTTACAAGGGTGTTGCCAGGACTAGAGGCTGGTAATCTGGAACAACTAAACGCTGGAGGAACTCAACACTAAAGAGGGGTCTTGACCTGAAGAGATGACTGCTCATTCCCCTCCATACGTGCTGCCTTACCCGCTGAGTTTCTCCAGCATTTTGCACATGGTACCTTCTTTTATTTTTTGGTATTGGAGGTGGAAAATGAATCCCTTGTCCATCATGATTTGTCATGTGGGAAAACATCAGGATTACAACTAATGAGAGCCAGAAAACACAGCAAGGATCCTTGTAATTCTGGGCATCAGCCCCAAGAAGTGAAGTCAGATCCCAGAAAGAGAAAAAGGTGCTGTTTAAGCATCTCGCTGCGACCAAGCAACTGGTAAAGAGTGTGATTATGTGACTCAGGCATGGAGATCTTGAATCGGGCAGACTCTGGTCCAAGTTAACTGCAGTCTCATTTTCTGACAATACCCATAACAATGGCCCTCAGGTAGACAAAGCTGCATAGTTCTACCCTAAAAGCTATTTGATAAAATGAGTTATCAAAGGCAGTGGGAGCATTGGTTTCTTGCTGGTGAATAGACCAAGGTAACAACGCCATTGTAATAACCATCTTCCCATTTTCTGTCTGTAAACATCCAGATCTTGTTGTCCCAATTCCATCACAATTATGTTGTACCACGGTGCACTCAACTAGCCAGAATAATAGTTCAGACCAGACTAGATGGGCCGAAGAGACTTTTCTGTGTTGTAGTGTGCTGTGCCTCTATCCCTACAGCTTGTAGGTACAACCAACTTTCTAATGCAAATCACCAGTCAAAGAAATCTTAAACCTATTACTGACTCTCAACTTACCTGTGAGATATATGACAATTGGTTTCGCTGCATCTTCACAGAGAAGAGTTATTCAAGTCACAGTCACACTAAGTGCATTGGGATCTAGAAGAGGAATCTCAATGTCAGAAATAAAAGATTTTTCTTGGAAATGGATCATTAAATCATATAGGGTCCAAGTGTAAGGGGGTTTCGACTTTTATGTTACTGCGGAGGCTAATTAAAATGACGTCTTTGTTATGTTAATCTGGGGAATGCGGCTTTGTTGTGTTAAGCACTGAGAAGGTTTGCGCTAGCAGCTTGTTTTTGCTTTAGAGTGTGATGAGAGAGTGCTATTAACCAATTGGGATAGTTGTTATGGTTTTGGTGTATTTGAAGATACTGTATGCGCGCGGTTTTGGGGCAGAAGGCGGGAGAGCGAGACAGAGGATGGACGAGGCGCTGTGATGTCCGCTAATGGGGTCGGACCCCGAGGAGGGCGTTCGGCGAGGAGACGGAGACGGACTCGTGTGGAGCGTCTGGTCGACCACCGTTGTTGGTCCCAGGCGGCCGGTCGAGGTGGTCCGAGGGGGTCGCAGGGTGAAGAAGGTCCTTGAGCTCCAGCGGTTTTTGTGCGCGAAGAGATTGAACTTTGATAAGTGTGGCGCCTTTTATTTTCCTTTTATATTTTATTCTCTCTTAATTATATAGTTCCAGTAATATCTATAAACTGTAAATCATTTAATCGTATCTGGTGTATTGTCTGTTATTTAGGTGGGGTGGGGTACCTCACACAGCATCCACACAAACGAATTACCCAGTTTGGCGGGGCCGAGGCTGTTTCCCTAGACGACAGCGAGCCCAGCGACCCTGAGGGTGGCCGGGGGGGACCACAAAAGGTATAATCCATCTCTCCCCCTGTATGCATGTCACCATGTCACACAGCCCCAACCTCTGCCTCCTCAGCACCATCTGACCACTTTATTCCCTTGAATAGAAACTCCTACAAAAAGTAGTGAATACAGCCGGGTAAAGCCTTACCCGGGAACATCACCGGCAAAGCCTTCCCCACCATTGAGCACATCTACATGAAATCCTGACGCAGCAAAGCAGCACCTATCATCATGGGCCCCTTCCACCCAGGTACATGCTCTCTTCTCACTGCTACCATCAGGAGGAAGGTACAAGAGCCTCAGGACTCACACCACCAAGTTCAGGAACAGTTACCACCCCTCAATCATCAAAGGAGACAGTGTCACTCGACTTGCCCCATCATCGAAATGTTCCCACAATCAGTGGGCTCACTTTCAAGGGCTCTTCATCTCATGTTCTCAATATTTATTATTTATTGTTATTGTTTCTTATTTTATGCAGGAAAAAAATATGATCTAAGTGACTTTGACTGTGGGATAATTGCGGTGCCAGACAGGGTGGTTTGAGTATCTCAGAAACTGACGATCTCCTGGGATTTTTGTGCACAACAGTCTCTGGATTTTACAAAGGAAGAGAAAACATCCAGTGGGTAGTAGTTCTGTGGGTAAAAACGCCTTTTTAATGAGAGAGGTCAGAGGAGATTGGCCAGACTAATTCAAGCTGGCAAGAAGGTGACAATAACTGAGATAGCCGCGTTTTACAACAGTGCTGTGCAGAACAACATCTCTGAATGCACATTTTGAACCTTGAGGTGGATGGCCACAGCAGCAGAAGACCACTTACATACACTCTATGGCCACTTTATCACAGAAGGCACCTAATGAAGTGGCCACTGAGTACATATATTGCACAAAAATTTTAAAAAAGTGATAAGTACTTTAAAATACCAGCTCACAGTGGCCACTCCGGTGGTGATGTCTGTTATCTGTCAAGTAGGGTGCCATGCACAATCCTGATTTGATGGAGACAGATGTGAGAGCGCGGAGGAACATCTGGTGAAACTTCTGAAATGCCTGCTTCGCTGCTGCTGCTACTGTGTGGTCCAGAATCTCCGGAGGGGAAGGCCCCAAGTCCTCGGCTTTGTTTGTTGCTTGGTGGCCGGGGCAGGGTCGAAAGGCTCAGCAGAGGATGGTGCTCAGAGAGGCTGTGTCGGAGGGGCTGGTCGGAAGCTCGAAGTTTCCAACGGACTCAGAGTCCGCTGCGGTTGGGTGCTTCCAATGGTGCTGCATCGGCAAGTTTGCGGCGCTTGGAGGTTCATGGCAGGAAGAGTTTCTCCCTTCTACCGTCTGCGTGAGATGATGGGGCTATCGGGACTTTGAGACTTTTTTTTTTACCGTGCCCATGGTCTGCTCTTTATCAAATTACGGTATTGCTTTGCATTTTTTTAACTATATATTATAATTATGTGGTTTTGTCAGTTGTAGTCTTGGTTTGTCCTGTGTTTCTTTTGATATAATTCTGGAGGAACATTGTATCATTTTTTAATGCATGCATTTCTAAATGACAATAAACGAGGACCGAGTGTCCTCATAATCTAATCTAAAAATATTTTAATAGCACCACTGCCACTTTTGTGGGCCGCTGTGGTGATACAACCTTTCATTGTCTGGGGGGCTTCCCCACCAGACTCAGCCCTATATTCAAAATTCAAGATTCAAGATTCAAAAACTTTATTGTCATTCTGACCGTACATCAGCTCTGCGGGGCAGAATGAGACAGCGTTTCTCAGGAGCAGTGCAATCATAACATAACAAACACAACACTAAATAATAAACATAACAATAAATAGTAAAACACAACAGCCACATGTCAGTTAAAATCAGTTATAAGTGTCCAGTGCAAGTTAAAAGTGTCCAAAGCAGAGTCAGGTGGAGCAGCTATTTAGCAGTCTGACTGCCTGTGGGAGGAAGCTGTTTAGTAGCCTTGTGGTTTTAGTTTTGATGCTCCTGTAACGTTTGCCTGATGGCAGAAGAACAAACAGTTCATGGAGAGGGTGTGAGAGGTCTTTAATGATATACCGTGTCTTCTGGAGGCATCGACTCTGAAAGAGGTCTTGGACAGAAGGTAGGGAGACCCCAATAACCTTCTCTGCTCCCCTAACCACCCTCTGCAAGGCTTTTTTGTCGACAGCACTGCCGCTGGAGTACCAGGTTGTGATGCAAAAGGTCAGCACACTCTCATTCTGTAGTGGAATGGCACTAGTGCTCCTTCCCCACGGACCTTTTGTACTCACCAGTCTGAGTTTCCGCAGGTACCCCTGCACCAAGGGTCGTGTCAGTCAGCGGTATCCCTTTGCGGACTTCTCACTGTCTGTGAGCAACACGCACACACAAAACACTGGCGGGACTCAGCAGGTCAGGCAGCATCTACGGAGGGGAATAAATGGTTGAGGTTTTGGGCCAGCACTCTCCAGGACTGTTCACTTCCCTCTTTTGGGGGTGCCTGACTTGCAGAGTCCCTTCAGCGTTTTCTGTGTTTTGCTCAAAATTCATAGCATCTGCAGAAACTCTAGTGTCACCGTCCCTGAGGTATCTTGGGATGTTAAGGGTGCTACACAGAGGAAGGTTTGTTCGTACTTACTGAAAGATAAAACGCCAAATCTTCATTACCCCAGGACAGAACTGGCACTAATACTTAAACTTGCTGACAAGTGTTTTTAATTAAAAAAGGAAGTCCATTTTTCTAAGCTATTAGTGCTATGTTCATAGTGCGGACTGCTAGCACGAAGTTGATATCGAGAGCAATATCTCAGTTCAATTTGCTCCACCATTGACAGTCATCCCTCCAGCAGGAGCTACTGATTATGGGAAGTTGGGACTCCAGCTGGAATTGTGGAATGGTTGAGAAACGCGGGTACAGATGGAGAAGCTGTGACCCGATTGTGATTTGCTCCGACTTCCAGATCAGGAGGTGATGGTGTAACCACAGAGCGTACGTGTCCAGTCTCAGGCAAACCATCCGACAACTAAGTGTGACAGTTGTACACAGTTCCTCGTTCTCAGTTAATGAGGAACGCAACAGAGTAATTTGAGTTGTTTGTATTCACTGTGTTCCTAACTGCCTTCATCCTCTATAACCCTCTATCTCTGTAACCTCTTACGATCCCCACTATCCTCTCTATAACCTCCTCCAACTTCCACAAGCTTCTCCATCTTTGTAACCTCCTCCAAGCCGGACAATTCTCCATCTTTCAAACAAGAGGGACCCTGCTGGGAATCCAAGAAACGCACACAAAATGCTGGCGGATCCCGGCAGGCCAGGCAGCATCTACGGAAAAAAGTACAGTCGACATTTCAGGCCAAGACCCTTCAGCAGGACTGGAGATAAAAAAGATGAGGAATAGATTTAAAAGATGGGGGAGGGGAGAGAAAAACAAGGTGATAGGTGAAACTGGGAGGGGGAAGGATGAAGTAAAGAGCTGGGAAGTTGATTGGTGACAGAGATACAGGGCTGGAGAAAAGAGACTCTGATAGGAGAGGACAGAAGGCCATGGAAAGGGGGGAGAGGAAGCACCAGAGGAAGGCGATGGGCAGGCAAGGAGATTAGGTGAGAGCGGGCAAAGGGGATGGGTCTGGTGAAGAACAGGGCAGGGTGCGGGTGTCATTACTGGAAGTTCGAGAAATTGATGTTCATGCCATCGGTTGGAGGCTACCCAGGCAGAATACGAGGTTGTCCTCCAACCTGAGTGCGGCCTCGTCGTGACAGTAGAGGAGCATTGACGTATCGGAATGGGAATGAGAAGTGGAATTAAAATGGTTGGCCACCGGGAGATCCCCCTTGTTCTGGCGGACGGAGTGTAGATGCTCGGTGAAATGGTCTCCCAATCTACGTCGGGTCTCACTAATATACAGGAAGCCACACCGGGAGCACTGGGCACAGTATATGACACCAAAAGACTCACAGGTGAAGTGTCGCCTCACCTGGAAGGACTGTTTGGGGCCCTGGATGGTAGTTAGGGAGGAGGTGTGGAGGCAGGTGATGGAACCTTCTTCGACCCAGACAATTCTCTATCTCCTGGACCTCCTCCACCCCTGCAACCCCCAACCACTATAACCCTCTCTATCTCTGTAACTTCTTCCAACACCAACAAACCTCTTATCACCTCCAAATCCTGCAGCCCTCATATCTCAGTAGCCTCCTCCAACCCTATCTCTGTAATGGCCTCCACCCTCTATACCCTCTCCATCTCTGTAACTGCTCTAGACGTTAGAAGCCGTTTCACTCTTCGACCTCTGTCAACCATTACACCCACTGTATACTTAAGCGTGCTGAGTCGTAGAATTATGCAGGATGGCAACAGGTTATTCGTCCCACAGTGTTTATGTCAAACAGTGAGCACTTGTCCGTCTCAATCCCGTCGTCCAGAACTTGGACTGTAGCCTCCAAAGCCTGGCTGATTCAGTGTTCAATGCCGCCATTGCCCTGCTCTCTCAGGGAATGCTCCGGTCCCCACTAGATCTTCTAGTCTTTACACTAACTCATTGCTCTCCAGTTTTATCTACTCTACTCTGAGGAAATGTTTCCTGCAGTCAACACCTATCTATACCAATCATAATATTATAAACCTCAATCATGAGCCTTCTTAATCTCTTACATTTCAGGGGAAATGAAGCCAGCCTGTCCCGTCTCTGGAATACTCCAACCCCAGCAATGTTCAAAGTTCCAAAATTCCAAAGTACACTCATTATCAAAGTGTGTATTCATTATACAACCTTGAGATTCAACCCCTAACAGGCAGTCACTAAGCAAAAAAACCCAAAAGATCCCATTAAAAAAAGACCGTCAAAGATCCAATGTGCAGAGAAAAAAAGAACAAATCATGTAAACAATGAACACCAGCAAATATTGCTCTGAACTGAAGCCCACAAAGAGAGCAGGTCTATTGATCCTTAGTTCAGCTTAGAGCAGAGTAACAAGCTAAACTGGCCTGACCCTGGCCTTGGGCACCAATACCCTGATCTTTTCGATCTGGCCCGGCGCCTAAATCATCGTCCAAAAATCGGGTTCAGTCGCTTCAATATGCTCTTGCTGCTTAGAACCCGCCTCTTCGATTCGGCCTGTATCCGACCTTTCCAATTCGGCCCTGCACTTAAATCGATCGAACCTCGGGTCTTCCTCACCCTCGACGATAGGCCCATCGTCTCGTCACGGTTCTGCCACATCAAATTGCCTCCAAGTCCAAAGAAAAGCTACAGACTATTGTTTGCGATGATCGTTTGCCAGAAAAAGAGTGATCAACAAGGTACTTGGTTGTTGCCTGGATTGGGGAGCACGCCTTATGAGAAAAGGCTGAGTGAACTTGGCCTTTTCTCCTTGGAGCGACAGAGGATGAGAGGTGACCTGATAGAGGTGTTGAGAGGCATTGATCGTGTGGATAGCAAAAAGGCTTTTTCCCAGGGCTGAAATGGCTAACACGAGAGGGCACAGTTTTAAGAGGCCTGGAAGTAGGTACAAGGGGGACGTAAGAGGCAAGCTTTTCCCCACACAGGGAGAGTGGTGGGTTTGTGGAACATACTGCCAGCGGCGGTGGTGGAAGCGGATATAATAGGGTCTTTTAAGAGCCTCTTAGGTAGGTACACGGAGCTTAGAAAAATAGAGGGCTATGCGGTAGGGAAATTTTAGGCAGCTTCTGGAGTAGGTTACATGGTCAGCACAACATTGTGGGCCGAAGGACCTGTAACATGCTGTAGATTTCTAAGTTTCTATGCTTTTCCTTGTTTCATTAGTCATCAACCGGAAGTCACCAAGATTCAGCACTCAGACACATTCTCCAAGATGGGTCTTGAAATGCATTTTCTTCCGTCCCTTATCTAAAGTGCCAACATTGGGTGCCTTTGGTAGAAGGTGTCAGTAGATTCTGTGCCCAGCAGGCACATTCTCTGAGCTGACAGGCTCCCCTGGAGGCTGCCGTCAGGGCTGTATGGAACACTCTGATCAAATGTAAGGCAGAGTTGTGGAACATGGTTTTCTGTCTGGTCTCGTTTTCTGAAAAGCTGTATCTGTCCAAGTTAACGCTGAAACATAGAAACATAGAAAATAGGTGCAGGAGTAGGCCATTCGGCCCTTCGAGCCTGCACCGCCATTTATTATGGTCATGGCTGATCATCCAACTCAGAACCCCGCCCCAGCCTTCCCTCCATACCCCCTGATCCCCGTAGCCACAAGGGCCATATCTAACCCCCTCTTAAATATAGCCAATAAACTGGCCTCAACTGTTTCCTGTGGCAGAGAATTCCACAGATTCACCACTCTCTGTGTGAAGAAGTTTTTCCTAATCTCAGTCCTAAAAGGCTTCCCCCTTATCCTCAAACTGTGACCCCTCGTTCTGGACTTCCCCAACATCGGGAACAATCTTCCTGCATCTAGCCTGTCCAATCCCTTTAGGATTTTATACGTTTCAATCAGATCCCCCCTCAATCTTCTAAATTCCAACGAGTACAAGCCTAGTTCATCCAGTCTTTCTTCATATGAAAGTCCTGCCATCCCAGGAATCAATCTGGTGAACCTTCTTTGTACTCCCTCTATGGCAAGAATGTCTTTCCTCAGATTAGGGGACCAAAACTGCACACAATACTCCAGGTGTGGTCTCACCAAGGCCTTGTACAACTGCAGTAGTATCTCCCTGCTCCTGTACTCGAATCCTCTCGCTATAAATGCCAGCATACCATTCGCCTTTTTCACCGCCTGCTGTACCTACATGCCCACTTTCAATGACTGGTGTATAATGACACCCAGGTCTCGTTGCACCTCCCCTTTTCCTAATCGGCCACCATTCAGATAATAATCTGTTTTCCTATTTTTGCCAACAAAGTGGATAACTTCACATTTATCCACATTAAATTGCATCTGCCATAAATTTGCCCACTCACCCAACCTATCCAAGTCACCCTGCATCCTCTTAGCATCCTCCTCATAGCTAACACTGCCGCCCAGCTTCGTGTCATCCGCAAACTTGGAGATGCTGCATTTAATTCCCTCGTCTAAGTCATTAATATATATTGTAAACAACTGGGGTCCCAGCACTGAGCCTTGCGGTACCCCACTAGTCGTATGAATTGGGAGCAGATTTAGCCACTCAGCCTATCAAATCCATTCTGTCATGATAAATACTCTGGCTTGATAAAGGTGCATGAATTGACAGAGGTGTACATGATAAGAGGCATAAATAGAGTGGACAGCCAGTGCCTTTGGTTGGACAGAGTAGATGTTGAAAGGTTGTTTCCCTTGGTGGGTGAGTCCAGGACAAGAGGCCATAGTCTTATAATTAGAGGGTACCCAGTTAAAACAGAGATGAGGAGAAATTTTTTTAGCCAGAGGGTCATGGATTTGTGGAATTCGTTGCCACATACAGCTGTGGAGGCCCAATCATTGAGGGTGTTTAAGGAGGAGATTGACAGGTATCTAATTAGTCAGGGTATCAAGGGATATGGGGAAAAAGCCGGAAATTGGAACTAGATGGGTGAATAGTTTAGCTCATGGGGGAGCTGCGGAGCAGACTCGATGGGCCGAAAGGCCTACTTCTGCTCCTTTGTCTTGTGACCTTGTGATCTTTTTCCCCATGGCAGAAATGGCTAATATGAGCAGACGTAATTTTAAGGTGATTTGAGGAATGTACAGTGGGGGGCAGGGGTGGAAAGAGGAGAAATATCAGGCAGGGTCTGCAATTGCACAGCCGGGGGCAATAGTAGAAGCTGGTACATTAGGGAGATTTAAGAGACTCTTAGAAAGACTCATGGATGAACGAAAAATGCAGGGCTTTGTAGGATTAAGGGTCAGATTGATCTTGGAGTGGGTTAAAAGGTCATTGTGGGCTGAAGGGACTGGTTTATGCCACCCAACAATCATCCCTAATTTGATTGTAATCTCACCTCCATATTCTCACTGACCTGCTTTCATAATGTTCGGAGACTATTTCTAGATAAATCCGGAGATTTCTATGACTCCTCGTTTTTAAACAGTGATCCCCTAGTTTCAGGTTTCTCCACAAGAGGATTGGTTTTTTCTGCACACAACTGTCAGGACTTCCCAAGATCCAAAATGTTTCGAACAAGTTCCCTCTTTCTTCCATACTCCAGCTGATACAGGCCTAGCCTATCTGACCTTTCTTCCCAAGATGCACCACCCACTCTAGGTGTTAGCCTAATAAGTGAAAACCAAAAGGACTTAAGATACTGGAAATCTGAAGTAAAAGCAGAAAATGTGGAAACACTAAGCCTATTTGCAGTATCTGCAGAAAGAGTGTTTCCAATTTCCTCTATTGTTATTAGTCTGGTAAATATTCCCTGATTGTGTATTTACTCACCAGATCCCTTTGCACCTCATGGCTTTGTAACCTCCTACCAGTTAAATGCTTCTTTAACTTTCCCAACATTTTCCTACATTTATACTAATTTGTTCAAACCTTGCTGTCTCATTGGACGATGTGGCTTTGGAGCCTTCTAATTCCTCCTCAACACCTATCCCCTTTCACCTTGGCATGGGCGTGGAATGATGGGTGCAGTTTCAACTGCTATATTTAAAAGAAGTTTGGATAAGTACATGAATGGAAGGAAAGGTATGGAGGGCTATGGTCCAAGTGCTGGTCAATGGGGTTGAGCAGAACAATAGTTTAGCATGGACTAGATGGGCTGAAGGGCCTGTTTCTGTGCTATAGTGTTCTGATTCTACAGTAATCCATATAAATTTTAAAACAATGTGGACCCAACACCAGCCCTCTGACACACACTCGTTAACCTTGACGACCAGAAAAAGACTAATTTATTTTCTGTTTCCTGTTAGCCACTCAATATATCCACACTATTATGTTCTCTTTCACACCTAACTTGAAGTGTAAGCATCCACAAGATGCTGGAGGAACTCAGCATCTATGTAAAAAGAGTAAACAGTCGACGCTTTGGGCCAAGACCCTTCATCAGGACTGGAAAGGAAGGCGAGAAGTCAGAGTAAGAATGTGGAGGGAGGGGACGAAGAAATACAAGGTGGAACATGATAGGTGAAACTGGGAGAGGGGAGGGGTGAAGTAAAGAGCTGGGAAGTTCTTTCATGAAAGGGATAAAGGGCTGGAGAAGAGGGAAATCTGATAGGAGAGGACAGAAGACCATGGAAGGATGGGAAGGGGAAGGAGCATCGGGGGAGGTGATGGGCAGGTAAGAGAAGGCATGAGAGAAAAACAGGAACAGGCAATGGTGAAGGAGAGGAGTGTGGGCAATTACTGGAAGCTGGAAAAATCAATGTTCACGCCATCAGGTTGGAGGCAGATGAGAAATGAGGTTTTGTTCCCGAAACCTCGACTGTTTACTCTTTTCCATAGATGCTGCCTGGCCTGCCGCGTTCCTCCAGCATTTTGTGTGTAGTTGCTTTGGATTTCCTAATCACAGGACAATTTACAATGACTAATTAACCTACTGGTACGTCTTTGGACTGTGGGGGGAAACCAGATCACCTGGAGGGAACACACAGTCACACGGAGAACACTCTAACTCCTTACAGGCAGTGGCAGGAATTGAACCCTGGTTTGCCTGTACTGTAAAGCGTTGTGTTAACCACTACCCAAACGTGCAGTCCCGCTACTTTTGATGAAGTAATTGCATTTACTACTTTCTAATCTAATAGCTCAAATCTAGGGAATTTTGGAAAATTAAAACTGATTTTCTCATTAGCCTCTTCTTTTAAGATCCTGCCGTGAAATTCATCAGGATCCTGAGATTTATCAGTCTAAATCTCCAACAATTTTTTCAATAAGCTCCATGGTGATTATAGGTAATTTTCCTCCCTTCCTACTCTTGATTTGCAGGTTTCCTAGGCTATTACTTTTACTCTCTATGGTAAAGACTGAGGACTAATACATGTATAATTTATCTGACTTCTCGATTTTTCCATTAATTCAAAAACTTGCATTAACTCTTCTGTTTTAAATATTTCACATGGTAGTTTTATAATTGATTCCTTAAGGTTATTACAGCCAGGAGTAATAATGGAACAAGCTAACACTACCTATTAAATGCTCCCAAAGGCATGTGCCCTCAAATAGCCTCTGACAACCAAGTCCAGCTCCTGGCTCTCACATGTGACTTACCTACCAAGCCTGGTGGAACCATGTCCACTTAAAGGAGGAGTAAAGGCGGGTGACTGGCACCTTAAAACCAGTCGCTTCAGGCCTCGTCAACCACGACTGGCAGCTCATCTAGAAGGAAAACTCTGATCTCAAACATCCGCCGCCTTGCGGCTATACCCACTCACGGGGGAGGGCTTTGGGAGTAAACCTAAAGGATAAAATCCAGAGCTGGAATCCCCAAGGCATCCTATGTTAAGTTCAACACTGATCAGCAACTCCTGCGAAGCAGCTGGTGCCAAACTGTATCAGGGTCTGCCATTCCTTTGGGTTCATCAGATGCGTGGAGTGGGTGAGCTTGCTACACAGACAACAGCTTGCTCTCCATATTGTACTGCCCAGGCCTGTGTACATAGACAACTAGGACGCAACATCCATAGCCGACCCTAATCGATACAGGCCTCAGTTTTATCTTTAGCTTTATCTGAAACTTATTTTGACTCATTAACATTTTATTTACACTTTGCTGCTCTTTATATACTGTCCAGCCCATCTTTGCTGGGTCTAATGTAAATAATTCAGACTGTCCTATCTGGTTCACTATTCTCCTTTGGCGGGGGGGGGCGGAATCTGTGCTGACATGGTCTGCATCTAAATGTGATTCCAGCCCCACATTGTTCTCATGAAGGTCCTCTGAAGCCTTGTGGTTGTATTGACATTTCAAGGTACCTCACACCACCTTCATGATAGGCAAGATACTCTTACCCTGAGAAATAACCTCCCCCTCATGGCTGAAGCTTAACTCATCCCAGACCTAGAAACATGGTTGTACAGCATGAAAACAGACTCTTCAGCCCAACTTGTCTGTGTCGGCCAAAGATGCCTTTCTGGGCTAATCCTATTTGCCTACATTAGGCCCATATCCCTCTAAACCTCTCCAATCCATGAACCTGCTCAAGTGTCTTTGTAATTGCACCCGCCTCGTTCCATCTATCCACCACCCTCTACACGAGGGCAAGGCTCATTCCAATCCTGACTATTCCCACACACATTCATGTCAAGGTGACAGACTGGGATTAGTAAAAACCTGTAAGGAAAGGGCAAGACGACTTCCATGGGGATGTTCAGCTCATGAACAAAGACACCAGATCCAGGAAATATGCCCACTGATGTCACATCCGTTAAAGCAAAGCCTAGCAGCCGACTGGTAGTGAGTTGAGATTAGGTGTACACTCCGGACAAACCCTTTTCCCCAATCATTTACCCTTGGACCATTATTTACCCATCATGTAGTCTTACCCTCTGCTTGTAACCCGAGATTGTATTGTACCCTGTACCTTCAGACTGCATTGATTTGTGTCTTCACTCTCAGACCCTGTATCAATATTCTGCAATCCATGTTCTTCACTATGTTCAAACCATGTTACCTCACGGCTGTTCCTTAAAACCCCAACTCTAAGGCTATGTACCCTTGATCTATACCACCTCACCCACCCATGTGTCCTCTTACTGACTGCATGGACGATTTTTCTCCTTTTTAAGCCAGAACATGTACCCAAAGAAAATGTACTCCAAACTATAACTGTAAACAGATTGGACAAACTTGGGTTGTTTTCTCTGGAAGCTGAGGGGAGATCTGAGAGGTAGGGTAGACAATCAAGAGTCTAGCTCCTAGGATGGAGATGACAAATACTGGAGGATATTGTTTTAAGGTGAGGAAGTGGAGAAGTTATTTTTTTAAAACATAGATGCTGCTGCTGGTGAAAGCAGGCACATAGTAACATGTGAATCCAAATTGTTGTGCTCAAATCCACTTGGTCTTGATTAACACCATTTTCAATCCTCCAAAAATGTTGTACCTATCTAATTCAGGTCTCTTCAGCATCTGATTTTACCACTTCATCATGGATAATTTGCTGTCAACTGCCAAGACATACCTCTAACTCTAGATCACCATCATTATGTGCCATGTCATATAACATGGGAGATCGTGGTCTCCATGACCATGATTGTTCTTGGCTAATTTTTTTCTGCAGAAGTGATTTGTCATTGCCTTCTTCTGGGCAGAGTCTTTACAAGACAGGTGACCCCTCTAACTCTCTTTTTATGCTCCGTTAAATGCTGCATCCTAATACAGGGGGAACGTCAACTCCCCTAATGCAAGTTCAGAATAACAACAATCTCAATGCACCACCACGTGCTAGAGGGCATTTTCAATCCTCCAAGAGGACCACAACTTTGTCACGTTTTGCAGGCTTGCATGCCTCAATGACCTGGAGAGCGATATTGGCTGGAGCCAGGGCTATGAACTTTGGCTCTTGGTAGGGTCACCCATACCAAACAGGTCAAAGGGTAGAGGCCAGACTAAGAGTGGTTCACTGGTCCTCCAGGTTCAGGAGTTCAGCTCAGGGCCAACAACGCTGACTGATAAAACAAAATTGCTGTGGAAGCAGCAACGAAGAATCCTTCTACACCTGAGTGCACCATATCTCTGTGTCTCCAAGACTGACAGTAGTGAAAACCAAGAGAAGTTACTGACGTGATGAAGGAAGCCCTGAACCCCACAAGAGACGGAGGACCTTCATTGCTGCCCTAAATGCCAGCAGCATAATAAGCAGCAAGTACAAGCTGTTAATGAAAACATGGACTGGTTCTGTTGAAGGAACACACACACACACACACACAGCCTGATTGCAGTATAAATCCCACAGAATACAATAAAGCTACCATTCAATTTTTTTTATTAAAACATGTAAGAGCATTTCTATCACAAGAAAGTTCTTTTTTTTTAAAAAAAAGGAAGTAGTTCTAAACAAGCTAATGAAGAATTTTTCTCTAAGGCTTGTATTTCCGACCCCAGAACAGGTAATGTTACCCTGAACTAATGGTGAAATGGACAGGATTTTTATCTCCCCTCCCAATTTCTTCCTCCATCTGGTTCCTACAAGTTGCGGAATAAAAATGTAAATATATCTAAACCTCATGTGGTGTTATTAGGACAAACAGCTAGGAGGACTAAGCCACGTTTCATTTGCCAGTCAGAATATAAAGTTTACCACTATTCTCCCTTCCTCCACCTCAATAATGTTAATAACTTCTGCCAGATCCACTAAAATCTAGAAGCTGTGGCTCCTCTGACAACCATGTGGTATGGTGAAAATTCGGCTTCCGGTAACTTGGCAGGAAAATCCATTCCTTGCAGCCATGCGATGATGGCAATATGATTTAAGATTTTTTCAGGAAAGCATTGTACTTCTGTGGATTATTCAACTTGCTACTGCTCCAGTCACGTTAATATTTCAGCATCTCAACAGAATAACCCATTAAACCGTTTTTGACTTTCTTTTTTGTATGTTATCTTAAAAACAGGGAAATAAAAATACTTTAGTCCTCATTCCTGCAGCTCTTGCAATCCTAAAAAGTCCTTTCAATCGTTGAAATGTCCACTTGCAGAACTTATCATCAGTGACGATTTACTGACGTACAGCTGGATTTGGAGAACGGAGAGAAGGGAGGTTCATTGCTGCTGCTCCACACACAGTTCTTCAGTTATGTGCACTTCCACACACACACTGCCATGTTGCCCCCGAAATACATGTATAGAATGTTCTTCATCTCATGGGTGACTTCAAACCCAAACCCTTCACCGACCACAACGTGCCAGGAAGCTCCAAACCTCTTGTCCATGGTTTCTTTGATCATTTTGGCTGCAGTCTATGAAAAAGAGAAAATAAGTTTAGGAAAAGAATAGGAAAATAGGTTACCAAGATGGCACCGACGAACCTCAGCAATATTCTGTGGGCTACATACAGTACTGCTAAATATACCTCGTTTGAATTACTCTCACTGCAATCAATGCACAGCATGCAATTTCCCTTTAAGCAATGCACTTTTAAATCAACTTAATGATCTAGAGGTTTCACAATCTTCCGAAAGAATCAGCAAGCAGGTATGGCACCTTTTAAGCAACAAAAGTTCATTGCCATGGCCGGATGCAAGGCAGGAAGAGGGACTCCAAGCCAGGCTGAAACACAGGAATGAGACCTCCTCTACCCAGCACCTTGCTAGCAAATATGCAGTTGCTGGAGAAAAAAAATTGAGGACCTGTGGGCAAGATTGCTTGTGTTGAAAGGAAATGAGATTGTTGTGTTCTATGTTTAACCGAGACATGGCTTACTCCCAGCACACCACATCTGGTGATCAAACTTGAAGGCTTCCCAATTCACAGGGTGGATTGAACTGCTGATTCAGAAAAAGCAAAAGGTGGAGGTGTGTGTGTATTTCATGATAAACTCTCAGTAGTACTCAGATGTGGCAGTTCTGTTGAACGCACGTTTCCTGACCTTGAACACCTGTGGTAGAAATGGTTAAAACTAGTGTATGATGGGATACTTGACCATTCTGGAACAGCTGGGCTTAAAAGACTGATGCGTGTTGAGAATAATCTTGGATGATAAGCATAGTACCAGGAACTCCAATAAATAAGATACTAGATCCCTGGAACCAGCAGGGAGGATGCATCTGGGGGTAAATGATAAGTCCTGATACCAGGAAGCAGGAACAACTGTTAGACTCGCGCTGAGAGATTATTGACGTCTTTTAAATGATTGATCACGTACTGACCCCGTGGGATGCCAAAGTTATGTGAAGTTGTTTGTCTTGCTGTATAAACATGAGCTTTGTACAACCTAAAAATCAGAATTCTGGTGGCAGTGGAGACTGCTGCAGACTCTCCATGATATTATATTAATAAACTCTTAAAACGAAACTCAAAGTCACTCTGGTGTTCTTAGTTAGTGTTTCCACGACAACACCTAATGATCAAATGCGTTCCATTCTATTTACTTAGGGAGTTCTCATCTGTGATCCTCACTGGAGTTTACATATCACCAGTGGCCAAGCACCTGAGATACTGCATGATGCCATCTCCAAACAATCATCAGTCCATCCTGATGCATTTCAAATCATAGTCACGGACTTCAAACAGGCTTGTTTAAAGAAATCCCTGCCCAATCACCATCTCATATAACCTGTAGCACCAGAGGACCCCACACACTAGACCATTGTTTGTGCAGGATAAGGAATGCCTACCCAGACCACATTTCGGAAAATTTGATCACTTGGCTGTCCATCTCCTACCTGAATACAGGCAGAGGCTAAAGAGCAAAGCTCCAGAGATTAGGACAACAAAGAGCTGGTTGTGGGGGGCAAAGGAGCATACATCATGTTGATCTTTATCGACTACAGGCATAGTATGATCTTTATTGACCATACTCCTCTGACCTCTCTAATAAACAAGGCATTCTTTGCCCACAGAACTGCCGCTCACTGGATTTTTTCTTTGTTTCTCACACCATAGAAACTGTTGTGCATGAAAATGCCAGGAGATCAGCAGTTTCTGAGAGATTCAATCCACCTCACCTGGAACCAACAATCATTTCACTTAGATCATATTTCTTCCCCATTCCAATGTTTGGTCTGAACAATTGAACCACTTGACCATGTCCGCATGCTTTTATGCATTGAGTTGCTGCCACATGATTGACTAATTATATATTTGCATTAACAAAGTGTACTTAATAAAGTGACCATTGAATGTATGTTATGGGCCCTGTCAGGGAGACAATGCAATGATAGAGGGCAGTTAAAGATGGAGGAACAGTGACACCAAAAAGAACAAATCACAAATCAGAGAATTTGAATGAATCAAGGACAGTGGAAGCAGACAGACTAATTGTTTTTGTTCTTGCTGTGTTCTTGGAGATGGAGGTGGCAATTTTGTGAAGACACTCAGTTTTCCATTTTGTGAGCTTGAATTGTTAGGCTTGATCAGGGTTTTAAAGAAGACAATGATGCTCCAGGTAATCTGCTGGACTAGAGATCACTTCCAAATAAGAAGTTACTTGTGAGATGTTCTTTGGTTGGATATAACATGCAGGTTTGTGAATGTTGGGGCTGGTGCCTGCCTGGAGTGATTCGAACTTGTTGCTGATTGAGTACAAAGAACCATTAATTATCGACTGCCACTTGATGGGAAGAGGGCAATAAATGGATGCTGGCTTGGAGCAGAGCCAATAACAAGGTGTTAAAGGACAGACACATAACCTGAGGCCAACGACACCAGAATGCAATATTTGAATTGATAAGGAATGGATATAAAAGTGGACGCTGTGTGCGTGCTGGCAGCAGTAACTTCGAAGAATAACCATCGCAGATACAAGCATCAGCGACCCTGTGTGGAACGTGTGGCAACTGAATCAGGTCTACCAGGAACGCCTAGCCAGCGTAGACTCCTTTGTCCATGTAATACCTTTGCCTATTCAGGAGAGTCAGGGATACTTAGTCGGTGTCCACACAGGTTATTTAGTTTATGAATTCACGTACTTGTTAGGTTAACCAACAAAGGTGGTTGTCGGTAAATACAGATCTCTCTGTGCCTCTCTGATCGTTATTACAAGGGGTGATTCTTATAACATGCCTTCCCACACAAACACAATGATTCTGGAAATACAGCCATCTAAATCAGCCCATGGTCAACAATTTCGAACCCTTAACAACCAACCCCATTATAGCAGTATGAGTGGCACACCAGCGTGGCGATTCGTGCGATGCTTTACAGCACCAGCTGTAAGATCAGGGTTCAAGTTCTGCTGCTGTCTGCAGGTTTGCACATTCCTTCCTATAGGTGCCCCAGTTTCCTGCCACTTTGAAGTTGTGGGCATCCCATGTTGGCGTCAGAAGCGTGCAGCAGCTGCGGGCTGCTCAGCACAATCCTCACTGGTTTGATTTAATACAAAATAATGCATTTCACTGTGTTTTCATGTAAATGTGACAAATAAAGCTAATCTGTAGCAGTACAAGAACCAATACCACTCTATTTGGGGGAAGGAGGATTATCAGTAACAGCAACACGCAGAAAACAAATGAAGATAAGGACCTATTAGGTGGCAAAAATATAAATGACAATACATTAAAATGATGGATTGAGAGGTGCAAACCATTACGTTTTGGATGGAGTTAGCAACCATCACAGCTCAGTCCCTCATAGGAAAGGCCCTCCCCACCATTCAGTACATCTACACGGGGAGGGTTGTCACAAAAAAGCAGCAACCATCATCAAGGAGTCCCACCTTCCAGGCCAGGCTCTCTTCTCACTGCTGCCATCGGGAAGGAGGTACAGGAGCCTTGGGTCTCACACCACTCGGTTCCCTTCAACCTTCAGGCTCCTGAACCAGGGTGGGTAACTTCACTCACCACAGCACTGAACTGATCCCACAACCTATGGGCTCATTTTCAAGCACTTCAACACTCATGTTCTCTGTATTACTTATTTATTACTTGTTTTTGAATTTTCACAGTTTTGTACATCAGTTGTGTGACAGTCTTTATGTGTAGCTTTTCCACTGATTCTATTATATTTCTCAGTTCTGTGAATGCCTGCAAGAAAATGAGTGAGCCGTACAGTATATGGTGACATATACATACTTTAAGAATACATTTATTTTGAACTTTGCATTTTATTCTCCTTGGCAAGCAGCAGCACAGTTCAGTTCATGTGATCACTATTTTCTCCCTTTGAAGAATACACAAAATTGGTGTTGTGGCAAAGTTCTACATGCTGGCAGCCTGTTTCACCAGGAAGGACATCATGAGAGACTTTTCAGACACCTTGAAGCAACGTGAGGAGGAGTACCATCCCACCCACAAAAAATGCCTCATGAGAACTTGACAGACTCACCTCATTATTTGCAGAATATTTTTCACAAGCCGTGACACACAGTTCCATCGTCTCAACTTTCATTTCCTCTGGCATATCGCAATGCTGGAAACAAAGGACTGGGATGAGTAGGACATTCTTCTGAGCCAACAAAACTTTGGAATTCTGTACCTCACAGGTATTAAGGCTGCATCATTCAACATATTCAAGACTTTTTTTCTGTTTTTGAGAATGAAAGATTTGAAGATCACATCAACCACAAGCAGAGCTAGTTTTATGTATTTATTTAGAGATACAACACGTAATAGGCCCTTTCAGTCCTTCAAGCCGCGCTGCCCCACAAACCAGATTTAACCCTAACCTAATCACAGGACAATTTGCAATAACCAATTAACTGACTGGTGCACCTTTTGACTATAGGAGGAAACCGGAAGACTGTGGAAAAGACCCACACATTTCACGGGGAGGATGTACAGGATTCCTTGTAGACGACATCAGAATTGAACTCCAAACTCTAACAACCCAAGCTGTAATAGCATTCCGCTATATGCCACCATGGCATCCTGAAAAGCAGAACAGACTCAAGGGCAGTATAGACTGCTTGATTGTTATTACCTTGCTTTGAAGAACTTAAAATCAGCTTTCAATGAGGTGAAAACTCTTCTGGGATTGAAGCCACAACTAATCTCTACAATGATCTCACTTCCTTTAAGCATCTGGGAACAATTACACAAATGGCTGTATATTTTGTTTCAGAGGGATCTATTGCTGGCTCAAATAATCCTGAACTGCATCTTGCACAGCAAATTGTCAAACTCCTTAATAACCTCAAAATACTTTTCATCCAGTCTCTAAAATGCATCCTTTGGTTACCATCATATTTCCAAGATTTCTAGAAGAGATTTTGTCCAGGGCAGATTTTTAAGGTGCTTGATGTTTAATGTCCTCAGCGCTAAATGTGCTTTACTCTTTGCGTGGTTTGATCGAGGCGCTTCACAGCGAAACTGGATCTGTAAATGGGGCCCGCAACCATCAACAAGATGCTGAACTGACTGAGTCTCCGGCGGAAGCCGCGGCCAATGGCTCCTGGACCATTTCACTCGCTTCAGCGGCTTGAGGCTGTGGGCTCATTTTTGGGGATTCTGCAGTTTGACAATGTTCTGTGTGTTATTCGTTCACTTTTTGTTGTTTGCATGATTTGTTCTTTTTTATTGCAATTTTAATCGTCTTGTTGAGTGGGGCTTTTCTTTAAACAGGTTCTATTGTGTTGCTTTACTTTGTGGCTGCCTACAAGACAACGAATCTCAAGGTTAATATTGTATACATACTTTGAACATTAGATTGCATTAGTGACTTGTAACTAATGGATTTCTAAGATAATCTCATACAGGAACACACCATGGCACCTCTCTGCCACCCTCAACTATTGAACAAACCAGGTCCAAATACAGAGTTGTACAGCTCACAAGCTCTTTGTTCCACCACATCCAATCAAACCTTTTTGCCCATCTACACCAATTCCATTATCCCTCATTAATACTGTATCCACCTATTTAAATGTCTGTCAACTTGCCTTTTAGTATGGTTTAGGCTCAGATTTTGCAGGGAAAGAGGGCAGTCTCAACATAAAGTCAAAAAGACATAGAACTAAAATCATGGGTGCCACGATAGCGTAGCAGCACAACACTATTACAGCTCAGGGTATTAAGGAGTTCAATTACTGCACCCTCTCTAAGGAGTCTCTGTGCGTCTGCTCCGTGGAATGTGTGGGTTTTCCCTGGGTACTCGGGTTTCCTCCCACAGTTGAAAGACATACCAGGTAATTAACTGGTCATTGTAAGTTATCCCGTGATTAGGTTAGGGTTAATTGGGGTTGTGGGGTTGCTGAGGCGGTGTGGCTCAAAGGGCACAGGCCTACACCGTGCTACTTCGCTAAATAAAATTAAAAAGTAGAACCACAGCTGGAATATTAGATTATTTAAATTCAAGAAGTGTCTAATTACCACAAATCATAGGATTTCACTAAAATTTACAGCACTAACCAGCATCAACTGCTAATGGAACCCAAAATCAATAACGCAAATGGTATCAACTGACCGTGCGGGTAGACAGTATTTAAATCTGACCTAAAAGATGTCACAAATCAAACAGCAAAAATTAGAAATGTGAAATAAAAGTAGATGGTGCTAACATGCCTGAACGCCTGGCGTCTGTACTCTGGTGCCGGAATGTGAGGTGACACTTGCCGGCTGCCCCCAACGTACCCTTGGGTATGCTGACAGTTAACGTAATTAACACAAATGGTACATTTTACTGTACATTTCTGGTCACCCCACTATAGGAAGGATGTTGAGGCTTTACAGAGGTTCCAAGGTTGTCAAGCCAAGGGGTGGTAGCTCCCACTACCTAAAACTGCTCCTCACTGCATGCGCCTCAAATAGCCTCTGACAACTAGTCCAACTCCTGGCCTTCTCGTGTGGCTTAGCCTCTAAGCTTGGTGGAACTGTTTCTACTGACAGGAGAAGGGGCGAAGGTGGGTCCTGGCGCCTTAAAACCAGTGCTTCGGGTAGATGGAGCTCGTCAGCCTCGGATAGAAGTCCATCTAAGAGAGGGAGAACTCTGATTTCAAACCTCCGCTGCATTGTGGCCATATCCACAGATGGGAAAGGCTTCAGGGGTAAACCCTGAGGACAAATCCGGAGCTGAAGTCCCTAAGGAAGTCCGACGTTGCCTTCAATCTCGTTCTGGCAACTCCTGCGACGACGCTGGTGCCAAGCTGTATCGGCCCTTGCCCTCCCCTTGGACAACATCGGTGGCGTGGAGAGGGGAGACTTGCAGCATGGGCAACTGCCAGTCTTCCATACAACCTTGCCCAGGCCTGCGCCCTGGAGAGGACACTCCAGCATTGCCTCACCGCGACGGCACAACACGGAAAGCAGCAGTCTACCAGTTATAAACCTGCGCTCGACTGGCGTACAACAAGGTGCCAGGGGTTGCTTTCGACGGAGGGAGAGACCATCGCGTCTCACTGGACAGCTACTGCCTGCCTCGAGCAGGGTAGCCCCCAGACAATTCGGTGCTGTCCCGCCACGGTCCGCCCGCTCCACTGGGTGCGTGGGGCTTAGGGATACAAGCAGCCCCAACTGCGGACTGTAAACACTGCACCAAGGACAACTCAAAGACAAAGCAAGAAGCCAACACTCAAGACTAGGATGCTAGAAGATATGGACCATGACAACTGGTATATCAGATGACCTTCAGGAGATCAGCGACACATGCAAGACAGCAGCGATTAACAATGAATTGGCTCCAAGTGGACGTCGCAACGCTCCAAGAGACACGTCTCGCAGAATCGGGAACCCTACATGAAAAACACGATACCTTCTTCTGGCAGGGGAAGGGCTCAGACGAGGCCAGAGAGCATGGTGTCGGCTTTGCCGTGAAGAACTCGCTGCTGAAGATGGTAGAGCCTAGCGAGAAAGGGACAGAGCGGATTTTCTCACTTCGACTCCACACATCCGACAGGCCTGTCAACCTTGTCAGCATCTATGCCCCAACCTCCTACTCTACACAAGACACAAAGGGCAAGTTCTACTACCAGCTCTCAATGATGATACAGGAGATCCCAAGTCAGGAACATTTGCTGCTACTTGGTGACTTCAACGCCAGAGTGGGCGCCGACCACGACTCCTGGCCAAGTTGCCTGGGGCGGTATGAGATTGGCAGCATGAATGACAACGGGCAACGACTGCTCGAGCTTTGCATGCTCCACAAATTGTGTGTCGCCAACACCTACTTCCAGACCAAAGCTCAGCACAAACTGTCTTGGTGATATCCCCGCTCCAAACACTGGCACCAGCTAGAACTGATAATCACAAGACGCCGTCACCTGAGAAACGTGCTCATGACTCGCTCCTTTCAGAGTGCCGACTGCGACACGGATCACTCTCTGGCTTATTGCAAGATCAGACTTCGGCCGAAGAGGATGCACCGCGCCAAGCCTCCAGGGAAGCAGCGCATCGATGCCAGTAAGACACAACACCCAGACAAAGCTGCAGAGTTCATCAAGTCACTGGAGGATGCTCTCCTTGCAGACCCACCAGAAGGACATGCTCAGCAGAGATGGGACTCTCTCAGGGACACTATCCACAGCATTGCACTCAAGGCCTTTGGGAAGAAATGGGGCAAGACACAGGACTGGTTTGAAGCGAGCTCAAGTAAGCTCACTGCTGTCATCAAGGTGAAGCGTGTTGCACTAATAGAGCACAAACGCCACCCCTCCCAGGCAACACTGCAAGCGCTAAGGACAGCAAGAAGCAAGGCCCAGGAAACAGCCAGACGCTGTGCAAATGACTACTGGCTACAACTATGCGAAAGCATTCAGTCATCATTTGACACAGGCAACATCTGTGGAGTGTACGAGGGGATCAGGAAAGCCATCGGGCCAACCCAGAGCAAGACAGCACCATTGAAAACCATAACAGGCGAGACCATTAATGACAAAGGCAAGCAGATGGAGAGATGGGTGGAGCATTACTCTGAACTCTCCTCCAGAGAAAACAGCATCTCGGACAGCATGCAAGGCTCCGTGGAATGCCTGCCTGTCATGGAGGAACGGGATGCATTGCCGACTGCCGAGGAGCTGAGTAAAGGCATCGACAGCCTGCCCACTGGGAAGGCACCAGGATTGGATGGCATTCCACCAGAGGCCATCAAATGTGCAAAGAATGTCCTGCTAAACCACCTGCACAAACTACTGTGCCAATGCTGGATACAGGGAGCAGTGCTGCAAGACATTGTCACCATACATAAGAACAAAGGGGACAGAAGCGACTGTAACAGCTACAGGGGAATCTCCTCGTTGAGCATCGTTGGGAAGGTCTTCTCCCGCGTGGTACTGAACAGTCTGCAGAAAATAGCCGAAAGGTTATATCCCGAGTCTCAGTGCGGTTTCAGGTCGGAATGCTCCACAATCGACATGATCTTCTCTCTTTGACAGCTACAAGAGAAATGCAGAGAGCAAAGACAACCACTCCACGTCGCTTTCATTGACCTTACAAAAGACTTTGATCTTGTGAGCAGAGACGGTCTGTTCAAAATTCTCGCCAGGATTGGTTGGTCCCCGAGGCTCCTCAGGATAGTTCAGTCATTCCACACAGACATGAAGGGCGTCGTTCAGTTCGACAACTCTTCTTCGGAGGCCTTCAACATCCGCAGCGGTGTGAAGCAGGGCTGTGTGCTTGCCCCCACCCTGTTTGGCATCTTCTTCGCAGTCATGCTGAAGCACGCCTTTGGAACATCAACTGATGGTGTCTACCTCCACACCAGATCGGACGGGAGGCTGTTCAGTCTGTCCTGGCTGAGGGCAAAACCCAAGGTTCATGAAGTACTCATCAGGGATATGTTGTTTGCAGACGATGCGGCACTGGCAACACACTCTGAAGAGCAACTGCAACACCTCATGGACAGCTTCTCAAGAGCCTGCCAGGACTTCAGCTTGACCATCAGCCTGAAGAAAACCAACGTGTTGGGCCAAGGTGTTGAGCACCCCCCTGCCATTACCATCAACAACTACGAGCTGGAGATGGTTCACAAGTTTACATACCTTGGCTCCACCATCACGGACAGCCTCTCCCTAGGCCCCGAGATCAACAGACAGATCGGACGAGCAGCCTCAACATTCGCCAGGCTGACAAAGAGAGTCTGGGAGAACAGAAAGCTGACGACGCACACCAAAGTTGCAGTCTACAGGGCCTGCGTCCTCAGCACACTGCTTTACGGCAGTGAGACCTGGAGCCTCTACTACAGACAAGAGCAGTGTCTCAACACCTTCCACCTTCGCAGCCTGAGACACATCCTGGACATCACGTGGACTGACCGAGTCACCAACAATGAGGTCCTGGCCCACGCCCAGATACCCAGCCTCTTCACTCTGCTCCAACAACACTGTCTCCGCTGGCTGGGCCACGTACACCGCATGTCAGACGGGAGGATCCCAAAAGACCTGCTGTATGGGGAACTGGCCTCCGGCAAGAGAGCACAAGGGCGGCCCCATCTTCGTTTCAAAGACGTTTGCAAGAGAGACATGAAGTCACTGAACATGAACGTCAAGAGGTGGGAGGACATTGCAAGCGATCGCTCTCACTGGAGGCTGGAACTACGCAGAGGTCTAAAAAGAGAAGAGAAGCTGAGGCTTGCTGCTGAAGAAAAGCACACTCGTCAGAAAAACAGCACCAAGATAACACCAGAGGACAGCGCCTTCAAGTACAGTCGATGCAGCCAAGACTGTCACTCCCGTGTGGGCCTCTACAGCCACAACAGACACTGCTCTAACAAATTGATGCAAGACCTTCCAGGCGCAGATCTATGGGCTCGTGAGACTAACAGATGCCGTCACAGAGGGTGCCAAAGAGGTTTACCAGGATGCTGCATGGCTTACAAGAGGCTGGATAAGCTTAGTTTGTTTTCTCTGGAGTGCTAGAGGCTGAGGGAAGAACTGATAGAGGTTTATGAGAGGCAAAGATAGAGTAGACAGGGAGCATGTGTTTCTCAGGGTTGAAATGTCTAATACCAGAGGGCATGTGTTGAAGGTTCAAGGGGGATGCAAGAGGTAAGTTTTTCACTCAATCATGGATGCCTGGAATGCATTGCCTGATATGCTGACAGAGGCAAGTACATTAGAGGGTTTTAAAGAGACATTTAGGTAGGCACACGAATGTGCAGAAGATGGAGCAATATGGATGCTGTGTAGGTAGGAGGGATTAGAGGTAGGGTGTTTCTGATTTGCTTTTTAGCTGGTTCAGTACAACATTGTGGGCCGAATGGCCTGTTCTTGTGTTGTACTGTTCTATATTCTTTGTATGTTTCGATGTACACGTGATACATAAACTTGAATCCTGATCCAGCACCCTACAATTCTTCGATTTTCTCCCAAGGAGAGATCAGCATGGTTATCGCCGTGTTACAACAGTGACCTAAGGAAAAATCCGCATATAAAATTTCAACAGGAATTAAGTCCAAGTGACAAGATACTCTGAAGTGAAGTTGATCTGTGTTATGACAGAAGTCCATCATCACAGTCAATACCCTTAACAAATATCTGCCATACACTTATGTGCAGCTTTACAAATAACCTTACTTGCCCCATTATATCTAATAGGCTTCAGTTATATCAATGACTAAATCAATAAGGACATTCATTTTTGTCAAAGTATCAATTGATTAATAAATCAAATAAACAATTACTGCCTGCTGAACAGCTTCTGAGCCCAGAGCTCAGCAAGATTGAAGGGAGATAAGTTGCCAAATATATGGCTTCAATAAATGGGGTCCTTTTATATTAAATAAAGGCATCCGTTAGTCTTGCAAGACCATGGATCTGCGCCTGGAAAGTCTTCACTCTCCAGGGCACAGGCCTGGGCGAGGCTGTATGGAAGCCTGGCAGTTGCCCATGCTGCAAGTCTCCCCTCTCCACGACACCGATGTTGTCCAAGGGAAGGGCATTAGGACCAGTACAGCTTGGCACCAGTGTCGTCGCAGACCAATGTGTGATTAAGTGCCTTGCTCAAGGACACAACACGCTGCCTCGGCTGGGGCTCGAACTCACAACCTTCAGATCGCTAGTCGAACGCCTTAGCCACTTGGCCACGTGCCCACACTACTGAAGGGTAATTTAAAGGGCCCCAGTTATTGCTGGATATACATTTTCTTGGGGTGGCGGGATGGAGACGCGTCTCTACCAAAGGAGGTATAAGGCACTCCTTCCCTCCGCTAGCCTGCAGGTCACCCTTGGGCAAGGTGTAGCACCTGCTTAGCCCTCCTGTCAGGGTCACGTGAAGCCATGAGAGCAGCTGGTGCATATCACAAATCCTGGTTAAGCAACCACTGACACCAAGCAGACAATCTCTGAAGAATATTGATAATGGCCAGGGTCACCGTCTTGTAAAGACAATGCTCAGATGAAGGCAATGGCAAAGCACTTCTGTAGAAAAATTTGCCAATAATAATCATGGTCATGGGAAGACCATGATTGCTCGCATCATACGACACTGTACATAATGAATGAATGAATACAGCTTCAGAATGAATATTCACACTGGGTTTGGGCTACCTGTGGGGAATGTTCAGGCACTAACAATGTTTTGAGCCAATGGCACACCCAGAGGCCGCAGGTGACACGAGATACAGGAGCCAAGGTGGTCTTTGGATCATATGAACTTTCAGCTGCAAGCAGGAATAAAGTTAAAGCACTTTGATGGGAAACTCACTCTGACGATGGGGAAGGTTTGAAGACGCCTGGAATCTGGCTCTTCCTTTTTAGCCTCTGGCTCTGCCATTGCAGACACACTTCACCCCTGCTGGGAGAAAAGGAAAATAAAAACTTAATTTTCTAATTTTAAAAAGATGATGGTAATAAATGTTACATGAACTAATCTACTGGATTGTCAGAATATCTAATCACTCTACTCTCCTTGATCGAACATTCTTCTGAGAGAGAAGGGACAGCTGGAGATGTTTTACACCAGAGAGTGAGGCCTCTGTTGGTTAGGGTCGATCATGGAGGTTACGTCCTGGCTGTCTAGAAATAAATGTCTGGCAGTACAATATGAGCAAGCTGTTGCCCATGTAGCAAGCTCCAACCCCCCCACGCATCCAATCAACCCAAAGGAACGGTAGAGACCGATACAGATTGGCACCAGTAACATTGCAGCTTTTGCCAGTCAATGTAGAACTCAACATAGGACTGTCTTATGTCTTACAAAACTCAATTTCCCTCAGAATCAATAAAGTATATCTATCTATCTTAAGGACTCCAGCTCTGGATTTTTTTTTCCCCACGTGGTCCACTCCTGAAAGCCTTTCCATGAGTGAATATAGTTTGAGATCAAGGTTTTCCTTCTAGATGAGCTGTCAACCACTGCTGACGAGCCCCATCTGCCCAATGCAACTGGTTTTAAGGCACCAGTAACTCACTTTTGCCCCTTCTTCTGTCAGTAGAAACGGTTCTGCCGGGCTTAGTTGCTTGGCGTGAAGGTCAGGAGCTGGACTTGGTTACCAGAGGCTCCTTGAGGCGCACGCCATTGGGAACATCTAACAGGTAGTGGGAGCTTGTCCCCATTACCACCCCCAGCTATAACAACCTTAAGGGACCAACACCACAGAGTAAATACTCACTACGAGTATGACAATGTACATTACAACTGTCTCTACCCGTGGCATCAAGAGTACGTTATAGAGTGCTACTAAACAGAAACAGGCCGTTTGGCCCATCTAGTCCCATCAACCCACACTCCTCCCACCCATGCACTTACCCAAACTTCCCTTAAATGCTGCAACTGAACCCACATCTATCACTTCTGCTGGCAGCTCATCCCACACTTGAACCATCCTCTGAGTGAAGATGTTCCCCTTCAGGTTCCCCCCTTTCACCCTTAACCTATGACTTCTACTTCTAGTCTCATCCAACCTCGCCACATTGAAGGGCAGCCTTCAGTAGAACTCAATGAATGATTAAGTTCATTTCCTTCCTGCCATACTCACTGCTTAAATTGCAGGGAAAGTTCCAGAATATCTGAACAAGTGCAAATCTACAGAGGGAGGGGACCTTGATAGAAGAGTAACTTGTGTATAAAAGGAAGACAGAAGCTGGGTGGTGGTAGGTGGAAGAGGTAGAGGGCTAAAGAAGGAATCTGATAGGAGAGGACAATGTACCATGAAAGAAAGGCACGACGATGCGCATCAGAATGAGAAGGTCAGGTCACGAAAAGAGAAGGGTTAAAAAGGGGAACCAGAGTGGGGAATGGAAAAAGAGAGAAGTTACCAGAAGTTAGAGAAATCAATGTTCATGTTATCAGGTTGGAGGCTAACCAAATGGAATATTAGGTATGGCCACATCAAGGTAGGAGAGGAGGCCATTGATAGACATGACGGTATGGGAATGGGAAGTCAAGATGAAATGGGTGGCCACTGGGCGATCTTGCCTTCTGCAGTGGATGTGCTTTACAAAGCAGTCCTCCAATCTACGTTTGCCAAGAAAATTCATGGTCAAAGATCACGATCACCTACATCATAAGACAGGGCACTCAGTGATGATGGCGATGTAAATTGATACACACACCAACATACCAGAGAAACTCAACAGTTTGAGCAGCATCTACGGAGAAGAATAAACAGTCAACGTTTGAGCCAAACCATTCATCAGAACTGGAAAGAAGCCAGAATAAGAAAGTAGGGGGAAAGAACAGGAGTACAAGCTGGAAGGTGATAGGTGAGACCAGGTGAGTGGGAAGGTGGGTGGGTGGAAGAGGGGGAATGAAGTGAGAAACTGGGAGGTGTGACGGAAAACCAAGTTATCAGAAGATTGATGCTAATGAGAGAGATAAGTGAGACAATGGAGAAACATTCAAAATATTAATGAGAGAGGAGAGAGAGATAACGGAAAGAGACACCAGTCCGAGTATTGACAGACCGATTGCTTTGAACCTGAACTGTTTTAAGTTTGATGGACAGGCAATACCCCAGCAGGGGGATAAAAAGAACAGGTTCGCTAAGGCACGAGACACCACGAGATCACGAGGCCCTGGAAAAGCGGTGTGCCCCCACAAGTTGGTGGGAGTTGGAGGTCTGGTCGCGGGAACCAACCATAGACACACAGGGTGAAAAGGGTACAATCAGTGGGAACCTGGTGTGTGTGTCCGCCCTTGCCTGGGTGCCGGGTTCACCGCGGAAGAACGGTCGTATCCGGAACGGAGGGGTGACAGTCGGTGACCACAGAAGACATTAAAAGGGTTCGCCCGAAAGCTAACTGCAAAGAACAAAGGTCTGTGTGAATCAGATTTGCATATTATCTCTCTCTCTCTCCAACGGCACAACAGCGATTACTGCGAACTGTACTAAGCTGAACTGAACTCTGCGCCACTTGAGACTGATCATTTTACCCCTAGACTGCGATACAGCTTGTTTGATTCCTATTACCCTAGTTCTGTGTACGTGTGTTTTATCATTGCTAACCTGTTGCATTTATATCCTTACAATTAGAGTACCATGTTACTTATTTCTTTAATAAAACTTTCTTAGTTCCAGTAATCCAGACTCCAACTAAGTGGTCCATTTCTGCTGGTTTGGCAACCCAGTTACAGGGTACGTAACAGAGGTGATATTTGGAAGAAGTGAAGGTCTAAAGAAGAAGGAATCCAATAGGAGAAGACAAAGGACCATAATAAAAAGGGGAAGGAGGAATAAATAAATGTTATTTTGGTTTACTCTTAAAATATAACCTCAGCTATCAACAGAATCCAATGGGATAAGATTTACCCAAAAGGCTCCATGGACATGAGACTTCAGCTTAAGTTAGACGGAGAACCTGGGGCAGGTCTCCATGAGGCAAGGTTGAGAGATTTACTGGAAATAAACTTGATCAAGCTTGGTTTAGAAAGATCAAATGTTGGCATTAAGTTGTTTCTCAGTATTTCTTCCACTCAGATTTTGTAGTCCCGAGGAAAGCACAGGGGCCAGTGTAGGACTACAGACTCTTCTATAGATGGAGCAGCAGATGGCAGTTTGGGAAAGGCTGGAAGAGATAACTTGTGCAGTGGTACACTTCTACCACTGTTTACAGAGGACTTGTGAGTGCACCAGATGCTGGACCATAATATATCATCCTAAATGCTCCACATCCCCTTTCAAAATTCACGGGCCAGGGATTTCTTGAAGTCAGCAGTGGGTCCTGCATTCTCTTCACCCTTTCAAAAAGACACTCGAATTTTTACTCAAGTCCACCTTAAGTTTGTTCTGGACTTTGTCACAGAGGAGACTGCTTCACAATAGTAGAGGCAATGTGGCCTGCCCAACAGTGCCAACCAAATATAATTAGAGCCTCAGTACTCAGGATGTTGGCCTGAACGAGGGCACTAACGTTAATTTGGTTACCCTGCCTTTTGCTCACTGCTGCCAGGGAAAAGTGCCCGAGTATAACAGACTCTCTCTCTCTCTCTCTCTCCTACTTGCTGCTCCTCAGAGAAGGTTCCTGCATGCAAACGATCTCTAATTGACAGCATCCTGACTGGCTGCATCATTGCCTGGTATGGGAACTGTACCTCCCTTAATTACAGGATTCTGCAGAGAGTGGTGTGGACAGCCCGGCACATCTATAGTTGTGAATTTCCCACTATTCAGGACATTTACAAAGACAGGTGTGTAAAAAGGGCCCGAAAGATCATTGGAGACCTGAGTCACCGCAACCACAAACTCTTCAGCTGCTACCATCCAGGAAACGGTATCGCAGCATAAAAGCCAGGACCAACAGGCTCCGGGACAGCTTCTTCCACCAGGTCATCAGTCTGATTAGCATGCTGATTTGAGTGTATTTCTATGTTACCTTGACTGTTCTATTTATTATAAATTACTAAGATTGCACATTTAAATGGAGACGTAACGTAAAGATTTTTATTCATGAATGTGAAGAATGTAAGAAATAAAGTCAATTCAATTCAGTTCTCTCCTTCAATGCTGTCAGAGGATGGTACTGAAGTTTTGGGTCTACCGTTTGTGGATTCGGCTGTAGTTCACATTATGATGTGCTTCTGGTCACTCCTTTCCCCGTTGCTACTTTGGATGACGTTGAATTAGGATGGCCTGAAGATAATGAACACCATGCTTAAGTGAATATGGACTCTTTCAATTTTGTGTTTTATATTGTTTTTCACTTGTTCTTTCTTTGAGGATTTGATTTTTTGCATGTGGGGGGGGTTGATGTTCTTGTTGCTGTTTGCACAATTTTTTTTTGCACATGGGGGTGCTGAGGATTTTCTTTGAACGGGCTCCATGGTCTTGTTTATGTCAAGGTTGTCTGTGGGGAAGGCAAATCTCAGGGTTGTATGCTGCATACATACTTTGATAATAAATGTACTCTGAATCCTTTTAAATCCTTCCGAGGAATTTGGTAAGCCAAGACAAGCTGCTCCCATTGGGAGATGTTCAAAGATCTGAGGACACAGATTCAAAATGACAAAGGGCATAGAGTAGCTATGATGTGGAAATTCCTGCAAAAGAAATACTTTGTTACAAGTGAATTAAGTACTTGCAGGAAAATAATTTGCAGGCTTCGGGGGAAGTGGAACCAAATAACCTGCTCTAAAAAAGGTCAGTAGAAATTCAGTGGGTCAAGTTGGCTTTCTGATCCATAACGATTTAGATAATAGGAGGGAATGGAGAGGTTGTGGAGGCAGACACTGGCAAGACAAAGTCAGGAATCAAAAGGTTAAACACGGCGTGACTAGTGTCCTGAGCTGCGTATATTTCAATGCAAGTAGTATGGTAGGAAAGGTGGATGAGCTCAGGGCACGGATCAACACCTGGAATTATGACGTTGCAGCCATTAGTGAGCTTGGTTGCAGGAGGGGCGGGACGGGCAGCTCAGTATTCCAGGGTTCCATTGTTTTAGACATGACAGAGTGGAAGGGATTAAAGGAGGAGGGGTGGCTTTACTACTCAGGGAAAATATCACGGCAGTGCACTGTCAGAACAGACTGGAGAACTTGACAGTGAGGTGTTATGGGTGGAATTGAGAACTAAGAAAGGTATGACCACGTTAACGGGGCTATATTACAGACCACCCAACAGTCCTAGGGATCTAAAGGAACAAATTTGTAAAGAGATCACAGACTGTTGCAAGAAACACAAGGTTGTGATAATAGGTGATTTTAACTTTCCACATATTGACGGGGACTCCCATACTGTAAAAGGACTAGATGGGATAGAGCTGGTCAAAAGTGTCCAGGAAACTTCCCTTCATCAGTACATCGAAGTCCCAATGCTAGAATGTGAGATACTTGATCTGCTATTAGGGAATGAGACAGAGCAGGTGACAGAAGTTTGTGTAGGGGATCACTTTGCATCCAATGATCACAATGCCATAAGTTTCAAGGTAAACATGCAAGAGATAGGTCTGATCCACGGGTTGAGATTCTAAATTGGAGAAAGGCCAATTTTGATGGTATCAGAAATGATCTGGCAAGTATGGACTGGAACATGCTGTTTTCTAGAAAATGAGTACTTGGAAAGTGGGAGGACTTAGAAAACAAAATTTTGAGAGTACAAGGCTTGTATGTGCCTGTCAGAATAAAAGGTAAAGATAACACGTGTTGGGAATCTTTGTTTTCAAGAGATAGGAAGCCCTGGTTAAGAAGGAGAAAAAAAAGGACGTGCATACCAAGTATAGGCAAGCAGGAACAAATGAGGTGCTTATGAAGTACAAGAAAAGCAAGACAACACTTAAGAAATCAGGAAGGCTAAAAAAAGGCACGAAGTTGCTGTAGCAGAGGAGACAGAGAATCTTGAGGGATTCTATAGGTATGTTAAGAGCAAAAGGATTGTTAAGGACAAAATTCATCCTTTGGAAGACCAGAATGGCAATCCATGTGCACAGCCAAAACAGATGGGGGAAGATCTTAAACACATTCTTTGCATCTGTATTTACTCAGGAGACGGATACAGAGTGAGGCAAAGCAGCATCAGCCTCATGGACCCTACAGAGATTACAGAAGAGGTGTTTGCTACTCTGAGGCAAATCAGTGTAGATAAATCCCCAGGGCCTAAGAAGGTGTTCCTTGGGACACTACAGGAGGCAAGTGCAGAAATTGCCAGGGCTTAACAGAGATTTTTTAAACATCCTTAGCGACAGGAGAGGTTCCAGAGGACTGGAGAATAGTCAGTGTTGTTCTGCTGTTTAAAAAACTCTCTAAACAAAAACTAGGAAATTATAGGCCGGTCAGTCAGACATCAGTTGTGGGAAAGGTATTAGAAAGTATTCTAAGGGACTAGATAACTGATAGTCAACATGGCTTCGTGCAAGATAGGTCATGTCTAACCAATATTATAGAGTTTTTCGAAGAAGTTACCAGGAAAGTGGATGTTATCTACATGGACTTTAGTAAGGCATTTGACAAGGTCCCGCACAGGAGGCTGGTCAAGAAGGTTCAGGATGAGGTTGTTAATTGGCTGAGACATTTGCTTTGAGGGAGAAGTGGTCATTGAGGTTTGCCTCTCTAACAGGAAGCCCGTGATTAGGGGTGTGCCACAGGGACCGGTGCTGGGTCCTTTCTTGTTTGTCATCTATATCAATGATCTGGATGATATTGTGGTTAACTGGACTATCAAATTTGCAGATGACACTAAAATTGGGGGTGCAATGGACAGTTAGGAAGGACATCATAGCTTGCAGAGGGATCTGTGACAGTTGGATAATGGGCTGAAAAAAATTGCAGATGGAATTTAATGCAGATAAGTTCAAGTTTTTGCACTTCAGTAGGTCCAACCACGATAGGTCTTACACAGTGGGGAACTGAGGAATGTGGTAGAACAAAAGGATCTGGGAATACAGGTACATAAGGAGGAGGAGAAGATAGCAGCGCGACGCAGCACGCACGGCCTCTCCGGTGATGAATATCTGTAATCTGTCAAGTAGGAGGCCGTGCACAATTCTGATTTGATGGAGGCAGACGTCAGAGCACAGAGGAACATCTGGTGAAACTTCTGAAATGCCTGCTTCGCTGCCGCTGCTACCATGTGATCCAAAATCTCCGGAGGGGAAGGCCCCGAATCCTCGGCTTTGCCTGTTGCTTGGCGGCCAGGGCTGGGGTCGAAGCGCTCAGCAGAGATGGTGCTCGGTGTCAGAGGGCTAGTCGGAGGCTCGAAGTTTTCGGACAGACTCAGAGTCAGACTGTGGTTGGGTGCTTCCAGGATGCTGCATCAACAAGTTTGTGGCGCTGGAAGCTCATGGCAGGGAGAGTCTCTTCCTTCTACCGTCTGCGTGAGATGTAGTGGCTATCAGGACTTTGAGACTTTTTTCTTACCGTGTCCATGGTCTGCTCTTAGCAAATTACGATATTGCTTTGCACTGTTGTAACTATATAATTATGTGGTTTTTGTCAGTTTTAGTCTTGGTCTGTCTTGTGTTTCTGAGATATCATACCGGAGGGACATTGTATCATTTTTTAATGCATGCATTTCTAAATGACAATAAACGAGGACTGAGTGTCCTCATAATCTAATCTAATCTAATCTAATAATTCATTGAAAGTCCTGTCACAGGCAGATAGGGTCATAAAGAAAGCTTCTGGCACATTAGCCTTCATAAATTAATGTATTGAGTACAGAAGATGGGATGTTATGTTGAAGTCGTACAAGACGTTGATAAGGCCTAATTTCAAGTTTTGTGTACAGTTTTGGTCACCTACCTACAGGAAAGATGTAAACAAGGCTGAAAGTGTGCAGAGAAAATTTACAAGGATGTTCCGGGCCGAGACCCTTCAAAGGGTCTCAGCCCGAAACGTCGACTGTACCTTTTCCTAGAGATGCTGCCTGGCCTGCTGCGTTCACCAGCAACTTTTATGTGTGTTGCTTGAAATTCCAGCATTTGCAGATTTCCTTGTGTTTACAAGGATGTTGCTGGGTCTGGAGGACCGGAGTTATAAAGAAACATTGAATAGGTTTTGTATGTATTCTTTAGAATGTACAAGATTTAGAGGAGATTTGATAGAGGTATACAAAATTATGAGGAGAATAGATAGGGTAATACAGGCAGACTTTTCCCACCAAGGTTGGGTGGGACTACAACTAGAGGTCATGGGTTAAGGATGAAAGGTGAAAAGTTTAAGGGGAACATGAGGGGAAACTTCTTCACTCAGAAGGTCGTGTGAGTGTGGAATGATCTATCAGCACAAATGGTCCATGCAAGCTTGATTTCAACGTTTAAGAGAAGTTTGGATAGGTACATGGATGTTAGAGATATGGAGGGCTACGGTCCAGGTGCAGGTCGTTGGGAGTAGGCAGTTCAAATGGTTTAGATGGGCCTGTTTCTGTACTGTACTTCTCTATCAGGGCAAGCAGCTCGCCAATCGTCACCACCTCTTCTTTCTACATATATAAACTCAGTACAGTCGGGGCACTTTCGCTAATAACTTGGCCCCCATGATACTTATAAGTTTACATGAATCCTACAACCAAGCGTACTGAAACGGCCAGCCTGATCCCCATTACATTGTTGGCTCTGGGATCTTGTTGGGTTAAAAACGGCCGAGGAGAACCTATTGAGGCCAAAGCTACACCCACAGCCACCTGCCCATACTCACCAACCACCCTCTAAACCACCACGTCCCACAGCCATTCCAAAAGCCCCTCACCTCGGTAAACTATACAGAGTAAAGGCGAGGGGGCGTAAAACAAAGCATTTCCCAATAAAGAAACCACCCAGCCAGGTAACTCACCTCCACAGCCGCTCTCTCATTCAACTCAAGCCGTTGTTAGGGACAGGATCCGGGTCCTAGTAACAGCGGTCGACGGAAGTCCCGCCCATATGTATGTGATTGGCGATTCCTATTCAGATTCCACTGGGCATTGGTTAGAATTACTGCTACTCACACCGCCTCTGCCGGGTGGGGCCTGGGGTCCCGCCTTCCTCTAGAATTAACTGGCTGCTGCTCCAACATACGGAAAATGAGTGGATAATAGACCCATCAATCACTAGCGCCCGACCCGGGGGAGGGGATTCTTTCGGTGAAGATTTAACGAACGGCGAAAAGATTCCAGCATTTGGATCAATGAATTGTTATCATAATTTTAACGTTTTGAGAAAGCATTTAGAAAATTCTTATTAGCTGGGGGTCGGAGTGTTGCCAAAGTGTAGTTCTGCGTCTTAGCAACCAGTTGAAGTACCACCTTTTCCCAAACGTTGATTGGTCAGTTTGGATGTCAATTTTACGAGAGATGGGACTGGGCGGGGCGAAAAAAGAAAGGAAAAAAGTTTATAATCGAATTAGAAGTATGTCCCCATGTACAAAACTAAGATTCATTTTCCTGCGGGCATACTTAGCAAATCCATAGAATAGTAGTAACTATGACAGGATCAACCAAAGTGCCGAAGACAACAAAGTGTGCCAATACAAAAAAATAATAATATTAAGTAAATAAGCAATAAATATCGAGAACATGGGATGAAGAAGCCTTGAAAGTGAATCCACAAATTGCAGGAGAAGTTCCATGATGGGGCAAGTGAAGTTATCCCCTTTGATTCAAGAGCCTGATGTCTGAGGGATAATAATTGTTCCTGAACCTGGTGCTGTGAGTTCTGAGTCTCCTTTCTGATTCCAGCAGCAAAAAAGAGGGCATAACCTGGTGGTTGGGCCCCTGATGTGGATACTACTTTCCTGCGACAGTGCTCTATGTAGATGTGCTCATCGCTGGGGAGTGCTTTACCGGTGATGGACTGGGTTGCATCCATAATTTTTGTAGGATTTTCCATTCTAGAGCATTGGTGTTTCCATACCAGGCTGTGACGCAGCCAGTCGAATCTTCGCAAACTCCTAAGCAAGTAGAGGCAGTCCCATGCTTTCTTCGTAACTGGGCTGTGCTGACTAAGCAGTTGGAAGCTCATTGAAAGTCTTCTGAAATTCTGAGGTAGAAGGATAGAGGAAGAAAGGGGTTAGAAACGGGAGGAAGAGGGATGATGAAATAAGTGGTCTGTGATGGAACGTAGGGTAGAGGATTGGATTGAAGAGAAAGGGGTGATGTGATAGAGGGGGAGGTGGGAGGATTTCATATGACAGAGAGGTGGGGAAGAGAAAGAAGGTTGATCATTGGTGGAAGGAGAGAACTGGGGTTAGTGGGGTGGAGTATAGAAGATCTAGGCAATATGGGATTGAGAATGAGATAAGGGGCAAAAGAAGAGATTGGGAGCTTGGAGGGAAGAGTAAAGTGGAGAAGGAGATGGGGAGAGTGAGATTGTGTCAGAATAAGGGTGAGGAGAGATCATGGAGGTCAATATGGTAAAGAGAAGTGAGAATGTAGGAGGTGGAGAAGAAAGATGTATAGAGGGGTGGGAAAATATTGGAAAAGAGTGCAATGAGGAGAGGAACAGGGAAACAATAAATAATTTTTGAATATCCCACTGTATCAAGGTTCATTATGATTTCATGTGACCACGAGATGTAGGACAAGAGGTCTACCATATTGTCCCAAGGTTCATGAGTACACTGGGTATCGTGTTTGTTTTCTACATTGGCAATGGACTAAGTATAACTGGCTCTAAAGAACTTAGAAACATAGAAAATCTACAGCACAATACAGGCCCTTCAGCCTACAAGGCTGTGCTGAGCATGTCCCTACCTTAGAACTGCCTAGGCTTACCCATAGCCCTCTATTTTTCTGTGCTCCATGTATCCATCCAGGAGTCTCTTAAAAGACCCTATCGTTTCCGCCTCCACCGCTGCCGCCGGCAGCCTATTCCACGCACTCAACACTCCCTGCGTAAAAAACTTACCCCTGACATCTCCTCTGTACCTACTTCCAAGCACCTTAAAAATATGCCCTCTCGTTCTAGCCATTTCAGCCCTGGGAAAAAGCCTCTGACTATCCACATGATCAATGTCTCTCATTATCTTGTACACCTCTATCAGGTCACCTCTCATCCTCTGGGGCTCCAAGGAGAAAAGGCTGAGTTCACTCAACCTATTCTCATAAGGCACGCTCCCCAATCCAGACAACATCCTTGTAAATCTCCTCTGCACACTTTCTATGGTTTCCATGCCCTTCCTGTAGTGACGCGACCAGAATTGAGCACAGCACTCCAAGTGGGATCTGAGCAGGGTCCTATATAGCTGCAACATTACCACTCAGCTCTTAAACTCAATGCCATGATTGATGAAGGCCAATACACCATATACTTCTTAATCACAGAGTCAACCTGCTCAGCAGCTTTGAGTGTCCTATGGACTCAGATCCCAAGATCCCTCTGATTCTCCACGCTGCCAAGAGTCTTACCATTAATTCTATATTCTGCCATCATATTTGACCTATCAAAATGAACCATCTCACACTTATCTGGGTTGAACTCCGTCTGCCACGTCTCAGCCCAGTTTTGCATCCTATCAATATCCCACTGTAACCTCTGACAGCCCTCCACACTATCCACAACACCCTCAACCTTTGTGTCATCAGCAAATTTACTAACCCGTCCCTCCACTTCTCCATTCAGGTCATTTATAAAAATCACAAAGAGTAGGGGTCCCAGAACAGATCCCTGAGGCACACCACTGGTCACCGGTCTCCATGCAGAATATGATCCATCTACAACCACTCTTTGCCTTCTGTGGGCAACCCAGTTCTGGATCCACAAAGCAAGGTCCCCTTGGATCCCATGCCTCCTTAATTTCTCAATAAACCTTGCATGGGGTACATTATCAAATGCCTTGCTAAAATCCATATACACTACATCTATGGCTCTGCCTTCATCAATGTGTTCAGTCACAACCTCAAAAAATTCAATCAGGCTTGTAAGGCACGACCTGCCTTTGACAAAGCCATGCTGACTGTAACTTCTAGGTTAGTAGACTAAGAAAACATATCAGATTTCCATAAGATCATAAATTTTAGGAGTAGAATTAGGCCATTTGGCCCATTGAGTCTGCTCCACCATTTGGTCATGATTTATTTTCCCATCTCAACCCTAATCTTCTGCCTTCTCTATGCAATCTTTGATGCCCTTACTAGTCAAGAACCTATCAACCTTCACTTTAAATATACCCAATGACTTGACTTCCACAGGCATCTATGGCAACTAAATGCGCAGATTCATCACCCTTTAACTGAAGAAATTTCTCTTCATCTCTGTTCTAAATGGACATCTTTCTATTCTGAGACTGTGCCGTCTGGTCCTAGGTTCACCCACTATGGGAAATATACTCTCCACGTCCACTCTAACTAGGCCTTTCAATATCCTATAGCTTTCAGTAAGATTCTCTCACCAGCCTCCCCCCCCCCCCCACACTCCTTCTAAACTCCAGAGCCATCAAGCTCTCCGCATATGTTAACCCTTTCATTCCTAGAATCATTCTCGTGAGCCTCCTCTAGGCCCTTCTCAAACTTTCTCAATATCAATCTCATAGAGAGATACCACACAGAAACGAGCCCTTGGGTCCATGGAGTCCGCATCAGCATTCAGCCACTCATTTTTACTAATCCTACATTAATCCCAATTCTTTATTTGTATACCTCAGATTTTATTGCTTCTTACCTACACATTGGGAGAAAATAACATTGGCCAATTAAGACGTCTCCCAATAGAAAGCAATGGCAAACCACTATCGTGGAAAAAATTACCAAGAACAATCATGGTCATAGGAAGACCATGATCGCCCACGTCTTACAACATGGCACATAACGAATGGACAAATCAATCTGTTAACCACCGAGACGTGGGAGGAAACCAGACCACCCAGAGGAATCCCACACCATCTTACAATCAGGCTAAACCTGTAAATTCCACAGGGACAACACTGAGCTCAGGATTCATCCCTGGTCTTTGGTTCCACTAGCTGACTGGTGTGTGTTCTACAAACTTCCCCTTCTTGAAGTCCACAGTCAGTCCCTGAGTCTTGCTGATGCTGAGGTTGTTGTTGCAACACCACTCAACTAATCAATCTATCTCACTCCTGTACACCTCCTTACCATCATCTTAGATTCTACCAACAACAGAGGTGTCATTGGCAAATTTGTAGCTGGCTTTTGAGCCATAGCTAGCCACTCAGTCATGAGTGTAGAGAGAGTAGAGCATTGGGTGAAGCACACGCCCTTGAGATGTGTGTGTTGATAGCCTCTGTAGCAGCAATGTTTGGGTTTTGACTAGAGATAACGGGGCTTTGGAATGCAAGGGCTATCCAATGGGAGAAATGTTGTTCTTTCTTGTGTGTTTGGGAGCCGGGTATTTCGCAGTCTTTCGTCGGGGAGCGATGGAGAGAGAGGACGCGAATGGAGAGAGTCAGTAGACCACCGGGCAGAGTGGACTGAGGAGCAAGGGTCCGAGGGCCGGCTACGCTTGGAGGTCAACGGGAACAAATGAACAAACAGTAAGCTCCAACGATGCGCAATAGACTGATTCATGAGAATGGGCCCTTTTCGGTTTTTTTGTTTCTTTACTAACCATATAGTCAAATTAAGAATTATAAAGATCAATCGTTTAATCGCATATGGTGTACTGTTTGATATTTTGCGGTGCGGATTTGTAACCGGGCAACACATCACGCAGCATCCACACAAACGAGATTTCTCAGTTTGGCGAGGCCAGAAGTTGTTTTCCCCTAGACAAACACGTGCTGGCCAAGCCTGAGGGTTACACGTATATTGAATAGATTAAAATGATGCAAAAAACGGAAATAATTGTATATTAATAAAGTGAGGTAGTGTTCATGGGTTCAATGCCCATTTAGGAAATGGATGGCAGAGGAGAAGAAACTGTTCCTGGATCATTGAGTGTGTGCCTTCAGGCTTCTGTACCTCCTACCTGATGGTAACAGTGAGAAAAGGGTATGCCCTGGGTGCTGGAGGTCCTTAATAATGGATGCTGCCTTTCTGAGACACCGCTCCTTGAAGATATCTTGGGTACTTTGTAGGCTAGTACCCAAGATGGAGCCGACTAAACTTACAACCCTCTGCAGCTTCTTTTGGTCCTGTGCAGCGGTCCCTCCATACCAGACAGTGATGCAGCCTGTCAGAATGCTCTCCACAGTACAACTATAGAAGTTTTTGAGTGTATTTGTTGACATACTAAATCTCTTCAAACTCCTAATGAAGTATAGTCGCTGTCTTGCCTTCTTTATAATTGCATCGATATGTTAGGACCAGGCTCAAACTTTACAACTCCTCCCTTGGAGGGTCAGACACCCTGAGCCAATAGGCTGGTCCTGGACTTATTTCTTAGCACAATTTACATATTTACATATTACTATTTAACTATTTATGGTTTTATTACTATTTATTATTTATGGTGCAATTGTAATGAAAACCCGGGATCAATAAAGTATGACTATGACTATGACTATGAAATCCTCAGAGATCTTGACACCCAGGAACTTGAAACTGCTCACTTTCTCCACTTCTGATCCCTCTATGAGGATTGGTATGTGTTCCTTTGACCTATCCTTCCTGAAGTCCACAATCAGCTCTTTCATCTTACTGACGTCGAGCGCCAGGTTGTTGCAGTGACACCACTCCAATAGTTGGCATATCTCGCTCCTGTACGCCCTCTCATCACCATCTGAGATTCTACCAACAATGGTTATATCATCAGCAAATGTATAGATGGTATTTGAGCTATGCCTAGCCACACAGTCATGGGTATAGAGAGAGTAGAGCAGTGGGCTAAGCACACAGCCCTGAGCTGCACCAGTGTTGATCGTCAATGAGGAGGAGATATTATCACCAATCCACACAGATTGTGCAGATCAGTGATAATAGTAACACCTCGGGATTTAAAGTTGCCAACCTTCTCCACCTCTGATCCTCTGATGATGACTGGCTCATGTGTGTCTGGTTTCCTTCTCCTGAAGTCTATAATCAGCTCCTCGGTCTTGCTGACACTGGGGGAGAGGTTGTTCTTTTGACACCACGCGGCCAGATTTTCAAACAGTAGCCAGGTCGGCAGTAGAAAGAGTGAGCAGCTTTAAGTTCCTGGCGGTCATTACCTTAGAGGATCTGTCCTGGGCCCAGTATATCTATGGAATCACAAAGGAGGCATGCCTGTGCATTAGGGGTTTGAGAAGATTTAGTATGTCATCAAAGACTCTCACAAATTTACATGGGTTTATGGTGGAGAGCGTTCTAATTGGTTGCTTCAAAGCCTGGTATGAAGTTTGTCCAGTGCACAGGGATCGCAAGAGGCTGCAGAGGGTCATGGGCGCTACCAGATTCATTACAGGCACAACCTTCCCCACCAACAAGAACATCCTCAAGAACCGGTGCCTCAAGAAGGTGGCAACCATCACTGAGTACCCTCAGCACCTGGGACATGCCCTCTTCTCACTACTACCGTCAGGGAGAGGTCCAGGAGCCCTCAGACCCCTATTCCCAGATTCTGAAGACCCATTATTTTATTTGTTTTTTTTATTGCATTCTTTATGCTTATTATGATTTTTTTAATGCTGCATCAGGTTCAGAGTAACAATAATTTTGTTCTCCTTTGCATTTGTGTACAGTGGAAGGGCAATAAACAATCTTGAATCTTAAATATTCAATGATTTAGCAAAAAGCTTCTTCCCTTCCAGCACCAGGTTTCTGAATGGCTCGGGAACATTGCTTGTTATTCCTTTTCTTTTAGCAGTATTTTTTTTTTGTAATTGATAAATTTTTATCTCTTTATGTTGTGCTGCTGCTGCAAAACAACAGATTTTAAATCATGTACCAGTGATAAACTGCAGATTCTGATTCCCCACATAATTCCTTTGATATCGTAAAAAATTGGCCAAGTCCTCCTGTCTAATAAAAGGGTATCAGCTTGAAGTCTCTTTCTGCTGCGTTTGGAGTTTCGAAGATTGAAAGGCTGCTTGATTAAAACAACCCTGAGGGATTTTGACACATTGGATATATGGTGCCCCACTCCTTATCTAAAAATAAGGAATAGAGCACCGAAGATTAAAGAACTGGCTTTCCCTCCCTCTACTATTGATGCTGCACTCACCCAACACCTTGTCCATTTCACGTACATCCACTCACCCCATCTTCCAACCACCTTGGTAGTGATAAGAGTCGCTCTTGTCCTTACCTAACTCTCTCCATGAGCCCCTATATCCAACACATTATCCTCCGCAACTTCTTCCATCTCTAAGAGGACCCTACCACTAAACATGTCTTTACCTCACCCCTCCCACTCTCTGCAGGAATTGTTCCCTCTGTGATTCCCTTGTCCCTTAGTCCCTCCCCACTAATCTACCTCCAGCCACTTATCCCTGCCAGCAGCCTTAGTGCTACACCTGCCCAGACATACTCCTCCCTCACCTCCATTCAGGGCCCCAAATAGACCTTCCAGGTGAGGCAACACTTCACCCGTGAATCCGCTGGGGTTGTCCATTGTGTCCGGTGCTCCCGATGCGGCCTCCTCCACAGTGGTGAGATCCCGTCATAAATTGGAGGACTACTTTGTCAAACACCTCAACACCATCCGCCACAAATGGGGCTTCCCAGTGGTCGACCATTTTAATTCCCATTCCCATTCATGTCCCAATGTGTCAGTCCATGGCCTCTTCTTGTGCCATGATGAGGTCACCCTCAGGGTGGAGGAGCAACACCTCATATTCCATCAGGGTAGCCTCCAACCTGATGCCATGAATATCGATTTCCCTTCCAGTGATCAAATTCCACCCCCCCCCCATTCCCCACTCTGACCTTTTCGCATGCCTATCACTTCCCCCTGGGTCCCCTCCTCCTTCCCTTTCCCCTACAGTCCACCCTCCTCTCCTATCAGATTCCTTCTTCTCCAACCCTTGACCTTACCCACCCACCTGGCTTCACCTATCACCTTCCAGCTTGCCTCCTTCCCCTCCCCCTCACCTTTTTATCCTGGCATCTTCCCCCTTCCTTCTCAGTCCTGCAAAAGGAGCTCGGCCTGAAACGTCAACCGTTTATTCTGTTCCATAGATGCTGCATTATCTGCAAACTTCCTCCAGAATTTTGTGGTGTTGCTTAAGATGAGATGATTTCTTTCCCCCCTCTCTCTGAAAATGTTATTGGACTTTGGATAACACATGCAAAATGCAGGAACTCCTGCAGGTCAGGCAACATCGGTAGGGAGGGATAAGCAATTGCCATTTGGGGTTGAGAGACCTTATCAGGACTGGTAAGAAAGGGGGAAGGAACCAAAATAAGGAAAGGTAGGCAGTGGGGGGGGGGGGGGGAGTACACGCTGGCAGCTGATACGTGAGACCGAGTAAGGGGAAGGTGGTTGGGAGAGGGGAGTAAGTGGCTGGAAGGGGATAGATGGAAGAGGTAAAGGGCTGAAGAGGAAGAAATCTTATAGCAGTAAGTAGTCAACCGTGGAATAAAGGGGAGGAGAGAAAACCAGAGGAAGATGATGGGCAGTTACGGGGAAGAGAACAGGTGAGAGGGGAAGCCAGAATGGGAAATGGGAAAAGAAGAGTTCACCGGGATAGTGCCTGGTTCAGAGGGCATGTTCTGTCGTGAGAGGCTGGATAAATTGGGTTGTTTTCTCTGGAGCGCCAGAGGCTGAGGGGAGAGGGTAGAAATATATAATACCAGAGGGCTTGCGTTGAAGGTGAGAAGGGTAGGTTCAAGGGAGATGTCAGGGGTAAGTTTTTCACTCAGAGAGTGGTGGATGCCTGGAATATGCTGCCTAGTATGGTGGTAGACGCAAATACATTAGAGGCTGTAAGGAAGGTGGAGGGAAATGGGCATTGTGTTGGAAAGAGGGATTAGTTTTTGGGTGTTTTTGATTTGTTTTTTTGCTGGTCCAGCACAATATTGTGGGCCGAATGGCCTGTTCCTGTGCTGTACTGATCTATGTTCTTATGTAGCGGGAGGGAGAGAAATTACTTGAAGTTGGAGAAATCGATTTTTGTGCCTTCGGGTTCAGGGCTATCCAGGTGGAATGCGAGATGTTGCTTCTCCAATCTGAATAAGGCCTCATCATGGCAGTAGAGGAGGCCATGGACAGACATGCCAGAATGGGAATGGGAAGTTGAATTGAAATGAGAGATCCTGCCTTTTGGGGACAGACCAAAGATGCTCAACAAATCGATACTCCAATCTACTTTTGGGCTTACCAATGTAGAAGAAGCCACATCGGGAGCACTGTATCTTGGAACTAGAAGAATTTTTTTGACTACTTTGAGGTAGAGCATTAACATGGAAGGAAGCCAAATGGTACTGGGGAAGGGCTGATCTGACTGCTAGCCAAAGCACAAGGGCCCAAGCGGCCTATTTCTTCCCCTAAAGAGTAGGAGTACTTTGAACATATTTTCCAGGTTCCGCAGTGTATGGGCATTGGTCTTGTGCTTTCAGACATTCATCTGAAATTTAGTATCAGGCAAAGCTTTCAAGATACAGGAGGTCTGTGATGTACGACTGCCGTGCTGCGAAGTGGCAACACAGCAAGTTCAACGTGAAGGCACCCAAGGGAGTAATCGGAAAGATGGCAAGAGGATGTCACCCACTAAAGATTACATATAAAATATTAACACAAGCAAGCAGGAAGCTAGAGCAGACCGCTAAAGTGGGAAAAATTATAACAAGAGGGATATCATTGAAATACAAAATACACTAAATTAAAAATCCAATACATGGAAGAAGATCTATTTCGTGCCAGAAATGCGGGAAAAAAAAATTCACTTCAGCACAGCTGTGGCCTGGGACACAGAACGAGTGACAAGGAGACAGACAAGAGAGCATTGTGCTCATGGTGACAGATTTATAACCAGGAGATTCATTTGTTCAGAAAGGGATGTTATGCTGATGTAGGGCTGTGGCTGAGGGCGAGGGACAGAGGGACGAGTAAAACATGAATGCACGTCAGATAGGAACTCACAGCTAGATATAGTGCATCAATATCTGTCAGTTCTGTAAATGGGAAGCTGAAGGACATGCAGCTCCCCTGACTCCTCATTTCATCTACGGAAAGATTAACAGTCACCATGAGGAAGGATAAAAGGCCAATTTTTCTGTGCTGCTGTAAAGACTTGCATGGATTGCTCTTTCCTAATTCCATCTGAGCCCAGAGGCTTGCCAGGTCAACTTACGAGCTGCTTAAAGAGTCGACTATCTCTGGTCCAAATCCCAGCTGCAAAGTAGTAGTAGTAGTAGTCATACTTTATTGATCCCGGGGGAAATTGGTTTTCGTTACAGTTGCACCATAAATAATAATTACTAATAAAACCATAAATAGTTAAATAGTAATATGTAAATTATGCCAGTAAATTATGAAATAAGTCCAGGACCAGCCTATTGGCTCAGGGTGTCTGACCCTCCAAGGGAGGAGTTGTAAAGTTTGATGGCCACAGGCAGGAATGACTTCCTATGACGCTCAGTGTTACATCTCGGTGGAATGAGTCTCTGGCTGAATGTACTCCTGTGCCCAACCAGTACATTATGTAGTGGATGGGAGACATTGTCCAAGATGGCATGCAACTTGGACAGCATCCTCTTTTCAGACACCACCGTCAGAGAGTCCAGTTCCATCCCCACAACATCACTGGCATTACGAATGAGTTTGTTGATTCTGTTGGTGTCTGCTACCCTCAGCCTGCTGCCCCAGCACACAACAGCAAATATGATAGCACTGGCCACCACAGACTCGTAGAACATCCTCAGCATCGTCCGGCAGATGTTAAAGGACCTCAGTCTCCTCAGGAAATAGAGATGGCTCTGACCCTTCTTTTGGACAGCCTCAGTGTTCTTTGACCAGTCCAGTTTATTGTCAATTCGTATCCCCAGGTATTTGTAATCCTCCACCATATCCACACTGACCCCCTGGATGGGAACAGGGGTCACCGGTGCCTTAGCTCTCCTCAGGTCTATCACCGGCTCCTTAGTCTTTTTCACATTAAGCTGCAGATAATTCTGCTCACACCATGTGACAAAGTTTCCTACCGTAGCCCTGTACTCAGCCTCATCTCCCTTGCTGATGCATCCAACTATGGCAGAGTCATCCGAAAACTTCTGAAGATGACAAGACTCTGTGCAGTAGTTGAAGTCCGAGGTGTAAATGGTGAAGAGAAAGGGAGACAAGACAGTCCCCCGTGGAGCCCCAGTGCTGCTGATCACTCTGTTGGACACACAGTGTTGCAAGCACACGTACTGTGGTCTGCCAGTCAGGTAATCAAGAATCCATGACACCAGGAAAGCATCCACCTGCATCGCTGTCAGCTTCTCCCCCAGCAGAGCAGGGCAGATGGTGTTGAACGCACTGGAGAAGTCAAAAAACATGACCCTCACAGTGCTTGCTGGCTTGTCCAGGTGGGCGGATTGGAAAAGGAGGAGGATTGGGCATAGGGCTCGCAATCCCATTCTGGGAAAATCCTGAGCTACCAAAATACCAACAGAAGCTCTAAAGACCTCATCCATGGGAAAGGAAGGATCTTCGGCAAGATGGGCTGCACCTGGGGACAACTTGAAAGACTGGCCCAGGACGGAGGACTCTGGCCAGCTGCTGTTGGCGGCCTATGCCCAAGTAAGGGCGATGGGCTATGTAAATAAGTTCGAGAGTGAATGGCATTGGTGGGTTCTAAAGTCATCTTGTCTTGAAGTGCAGCCTCTGTGCTATCTTACCTACTACAAAGCTGATGACAGAATCAAAAACAAGAGAACATCTGCAGATGCTGGAGATCCAGAGCAACGCACACAAAATGCTGGAGGAACTCAGCAGGCCAGGCAGCATCCATGGAAAAGATTTCAGTCAACATTTTGGGCCAGGGCCCTTCATCAGGACTGGAGAAAAAGTTAGAACGTCTTTCTAACTCTGGCTCCCCGCCATTTTCTCCAGTCCTGATGAAGGGTCTTGAGCCAAAATGTCAACTGAAATCTTTTCCATAGATGCTGCCTGGCCTGCTGAGTTCCTCCAGCATTTTGTGTGTGTTGACAGAATCAGAATCAGGTTTAATATCACCGGCATGTGGTGAAATTTGTTGTTATGCAGCAGCAGTACAATGCAATACATAACAGTAAAAACTGTAAATTACTGTAAGAATTATTTATATGCATGTTAAATAAAATAAGTCGTGCAAAAAAGTAGTGAGGTAGTGTTTATGGGTTCAATGTCCTTTCAGAAATCGGATGGCAGAGGGGAAGAAGCTGTTCCTGAATTGTTGAAATTGTGACTTCAGCCTCCTGTACCTCCTCCCAGATGGTAGCAATGCAGAGAGGGCATGTCTTTGATGTCAAGATGGAGGTCCTTAATGATGGATGGCACCTTTTTGCGGCCTTGAATCTTGAAGATGTCCTGGTTGCTGATGAGGCCATTGCCTATGATGGAGCTGAATGAACTTAACAACTTTCTGCAGCTTATTTCAATCCTGTGCAATGGCCAACCCCCAACCCCCATACGCAGCCAGTTAGACTGCTCCCATAATGTGTGCATGTTACTCATGTTTCTTTATTTTCTACTCAGATATGAATTTATTTGTATTTTGGTGGCCATTTTGATCATGAAGATGAGAAGCTGGCGGCACGACGCAGCGCATAGCGGCCACTCTGGAATGAATATCTGTTATCTGTCAAGTAGGGTGCCGTGCACAATCCTGATTTGATGGAGACGGACGTGAGAAGCACGAAGGAACATCTGGTGAAACTTCTGGAATGCCTGTTTCGCTGCCGCTGTTACTGTGTGATCAGGAATCTCCGGAGGGGAAGGCCCCGAGTCCTCGGCTTTGCCTGTTGCTTGGCGGCCGGGGCCGGGGTTGAAGTACTCGGCAGAGATGGTGCTCAGTGCTCGGTGTCGGAGGGCTGGTCGGAGGCTCGAAGTTTTCAGACGGACTCCGAGTCGGACTGTGGTCGGGCGCTTCCAGGGTGCTGCATCGGCAAGTTTTTTAGCACTGGAGATTCATGGCAGGGAGAGCTTTTCTTCCTTCTACCGTCTGCGTGAGATGCTGGGGTTATCGGGACTTTGAGACTTTTTTTTACTGTGCCCATGGTCTGCTCTTTATCAAATTACGGTATTGCTTTGCACTGTTGTAACTATATGTTATAATTATGTGGTTTTTGTCAGTTTTAGTCTTGGTTTGTCTTGTGTTTCTGTGATATCATACCGGAGGAACATTGTATCATTTCTTAATGCATGCATTACTAAATGACAATAAACGAGGACTGAGTGTCCTCATAATCTAATCTAATTTATCCACATCTGGAATCTCCATCATCTGCCTATTGGATAATTAATTGGACAGCATTTTCTGAAAGGAGACACAGTTGACTTAAATATAAAAAGGCCTGAAGAGAGTGGATGTGGAGAGAATGTTAGTAGGGGAGTCTAGGATCCAGGAGCACAGCCTGAGAATAAAAGGCCATCCCTCTAGAACTGAGATGAGGAGAAATTTCTTCAACCATTAGAATCCGTTGCCACGGAAACCTGTCATTGGGTATAATACAGGCAAAGATTAATGCAGGAGTTCCCAAACTCTTTTGTACCACAGACCAATACCATTAAGCAAAGGGTTAATGGACCCCAGGCTGGGAATCTCTGGATAAATAGGTTCTTGATTGGTAAGGGGAAATAATGGAGTTGGACCCCCCAAAAAAAATCAATGATTGAATGGTAGAACAAACTTGAGGGGCTGAATGGCCTGATTCTGCTCCTATATCTTATGACTTTGTGGCAAAGTATTGCGGACTGCAGTTTGTTGTGAAGCATATGTGCCAAGGTGGTGCATTCAAACAGAGTTGCTACAACACAGTCCCAGACACCCAGCTTCAATCCTGACCTCTGGCACTGCCAGCAGATCATCAGACACATCTAAGATAGATAAATAGTTGAAAGATATAGGAATTAAAGGTTATGGGGAACTATGATGCTGGCATAGATTACTCATGATCATATTGATTGGCAGGGCAGGTTGGAGGGGCCGAGTGGCCTATTCCCGCTCCGATTGTCATATGGCCTTGTTCTGCTGTCTGTGTGGAGTTTGCAAGCTCTCCCAATGGCCACAAGGCTTTCCTCTGGATGTTCCAGTTTCCTCCAATGTCCCAAAGAATTCTAAGTTGGTTAGTTGCCCACTATAACTTGCTCCTAGTGTGGGTGAGTGGTAAAATCTGGGCTGTTGATGGGATTGGTGTAAACAGGTCCCCAGTGGTCAGTACAGACTGGATGGGCCGAAGGGCCTGTTATTGTATGACTGTAATTCACAGGTGGAATAAGACTCCTACAGTTAAAAACAGAAAGATGCAGAAAATATTTCACTTCCATAAGCAACAGCTATGTAAGACCTTGCTCAGACCCCTCTTGAACTACTGTGTTCAGTTCTGGTCACCTCACCACAAGAAGGATGTGGATACTATAGAGAGAGTGCAGAGGAGATTTACAGGGATGTTGTCTGGATTGGGGAGCATGCCTCATGAGAATAGGTTGAGTGAACTTGGCCTTTTCTCCTTGGAGTGACGGAGGATGAGAGGTGACCTGATAGAGGTGTATAAGATGACGAGAGGCATTGATCGTGTGGATAGCCAGAGGCTTTTTTCTCAGGCCTGAAATGGTTAACAGGAGGGGGCATAGTTTTATGGTGCTTGGAAGAGGGTACAGAGGGGATGTCAGAGGTAAGTTTTTCACACAGAGAGTGGTGAGTGCTTGGAATGCATCACTGGCAACGGTGGTGGAAACGGATACAACAGGGTCTTTTAGGAGACTCTTAGAAAGGTACATGAGCTTAGAAAAATAGGGGGCTATGCAGTAGGGAAATTCTAGGCAGTTTCTAGAGTAGGTTACATGGTTGGCATAACATTGTGGGCCGAAGGGCCTGTAATATACTATAGACTTCTATGTTCAACACACACAAAATGCTGGAGGAACTCAGCAGGTCAGGCAGCATCTATGGAGGGGAATAAACAGTCAAAGTTTTGGCCTGAGACCCTTCTTCAGGACTGGAAAGGAAGGGGGAGGAAGACAGAATAAGAAGATGAGGGAAGGGGGAGATGAAGGAATATAAGCTGGCGGCTGATAGGTAAGCCCAGCTGAGGGGGAGGTGGGTGGTAGGGGAGAGCAGATGAACTCAGAAAAGGGGGGGTGATAGGTGGAGAGCTGGAAAAGAAGGATTCTCATAGGGAAAAAGAGGAGTCCAAGGGAGAAAGGGAAGGAGGAGGGGCACCAGAGGGAGATGATGGGCAGATGGGAAGAGAAGGAGTAGGAGGGGAGCTAGAATGGAGAATGGAAAAAGAGGGGAGGGGGAGGTTAGAGATATCAATGTTGATGCCATCAGGTTGGAGGCTACCCAGATGTGTTGCTCCTCCAACCAGCAAAATCTCTTGTGTCTACATTTCTTTCCCTGATTCTATTGCGCAAAACAACTCCCAGAGAAAGTCAACCGGAACAGAACTGGTTAAAATCCAGTGGCAGGATTCTATGGTGCAGAACGATACCCAGTGAAAGTAAACTGGAACAGAGATGGTTAAAATGCAGTGGCAGAATTAATGTGCTTCTTTCAGTGTTGACTTTTTTCCTTTGCAGATCTGCCGGCAGGAGGAGAGCTGGAGCCATACATTTTTAATGATGTGTATAAGAGTCTAATTCAATGAAGCATATTAAAGATTCAGGCAGGGATAGGTACCATTTGATTAAGGCCCTCTTCTCCAACAGTGAAGGGGATCATCTGGGACCTAAGTGCATTAAATTGGAACAAAAATCTTAGCTCCAAGTGAATCAGCTTATCCCTACAAATATTTTTCTAAGGTCACTTTCTGAGACATTTCCCGTCATGCTAAAAGTCACTATCCATTCCTGGTACTCCCAGGGTGGTATAATAGTGTAGTGGTTAGTGTAACACCATTACAGATAGGAACATCTTCTTCCCATCTGTCATCTGATTTCTAAGTGGACATTGAATCCATGACTACCTTACTACTTTTTTATTTCTATTTTTGCACAACTTATTTAATTTAACTATATATATATATTTACGCAAACAACAGGAATTCTGCAGATGCTGGAAATTCAAGCAACACACATAAAAGTTGCTGGTGAACGCAGCAGGCCAGGCAGCATCTCTAGGAAGAGGTGCAGTCGACGTTTCAGGCTGAGACCCTTCGACTAAGTTAGTCCTGACGAAGGGTCTCGGCCTGAAACGTGGACTGTACCTCTTCCTAGAGATGCTGCCTGGCCTGCTGCGTTCACCAGCAACTTCGATGTGTGTTGCATATATATATTTACTGTAGTTCTCACTTTTTTCTCTATTATTATGTATTGCATTGAACTGCTGCCGCAAAAGTCAGCAAATTTCATGACATATGCCGGTGATATTAAACCTGATTCAGATTCTGATTGGGGTTCAAGCTTTGTTGTCTGTGAGGGGTTTGTATGTTCTCTCAGTGACTGCGTGGTTATCCTCCGGGTACTCAGATTTCCTCCCAGATGCCAAAGATGCACGGTAAGGGTTTGGAAGTTATCGGCATGCTATGTTCAGGGGTGCAGTGCTAGCCGGAGCGCACCAGAGCGCGTCCGGCACACCTTTAAGAAAAAAGCCGAAATAAACAAGCTAATTAATTAGGTGCCGCCCGGGGTGATTTGAGTATCTCAGAAACTGCTGATCTCCTGGGATTTTTACGCACAACAGACTCTGGAGTTTATAAAGAATGAACAAATGAACAGAACAAATAAACATCCAGCGAGTGGATTTAACAAGATGTTTTCTCTCACAGAACATCCACTTGAACCACTGCAGTCTGTGTGGCGTAGTCGCCCCTACAACGCTAGAGGGTGCAGAGTTCCAGACTTTGAAGCAACACTGATGAAGGAACTGTGATATCTTTCAGGGTGTGGGCACGTGGCCAAGTGGTTAAGACATTCGACTAGCTGCCTGAAGGTCATGAGTTCGAGCCCCAGCCGAGGGAACGTGTTGTGTCCTTGAGCAAGGCACTTAATCACACATTGCTCTGCGATGACACGGGTGCCAAGCTGTATGGGTCCTAATGCCCTTCCCTTGGACAACATTGGTGTCGTGGAGAGGGGAGACTTGCAGCATGGGCCACTGCTGGTCTTCCATACAACCTTGCCCAGGCCTGCGCCCTGGAGAGTGAAGACTTTCCAGGCACAGATCCATGGTCTCGCAAGACTAACAGATGCCTTTGACTTGATTTGATATCTTTCAGGGCAGGGCAGTTGTGTGATTTGAAGGGTAACCAGCAGGTGATGATGTTGCTAAGTGTTTACCACTCTTGTCGCAACTGGCTGTGTAGGGTTGTGGTAAACCATATATATATATGTTGTAACTGAGTTACCTGTCTGGACACGCCCCTCTGCTGACTGCTCCTGTGGCTCCTCCCACAGACCCCTGAATAAAGGCGACTGCGCCATTGCTCCTCCCTCAGTCCAGGGCAGATACTCAGCATGGACGTTGGCCATTTACTGCTAATAAAAGCCTTTCAGTATTTACTCTACTTCCAGTCTTTTGGAGAAATTGATAGTGTATCAAGGGTAACGTAATTGGTGGAAACATACATATTCACAACACTGACATGGAGTTGCTTTTCACTTTAAGAGGCTGGTCTGAGGTGATGACGTAATTATTTAAAGTTCTGTTACCACGCTTCGTGTTCAGTTTTTCAGGTACGATAGAGAAGTCGTTACATTTTTGTAAACATAAAACACCTCGCATTGTTTTATTTGCAAAAATCTACATTGGCGACCCCGACATGATCAGCATTAGCCTGCAGTAGCATTTCAGTTGTTGGATTCTGGTACTTCAGTGATACAAATGTTTTCAGAAATCAGGAATGAGGCATAATTCCTCATAAGCCTTATAAAATAATACAGCCATTTTACTATATGTTACAAGAATGAAGAATGAATAGAACGAGCGAAGGGAAAATGAAAAAGATAAAAGAAGAACCAATCACGGTCATCTCCGACTGAGACTAGAGATAACAAAATCCCTGTGATAGCAACTAACCTGTAAAATTGCCAGACACCTGCTGCTGAAAACTAATAAATTTCTAGAAAAATACAGAAACAACTGTACCGTAATTGCTGGGGAATTCACTGGACAATCACATACACAATACACACGTAGGTGATTATATAAAAATATAAGCAAGCATAGGAAATTCAAACTACAAAGAAAACACAAGAAAAATAATAATTTTACACCTAATCCAACAGCATACCTGTTCATAGCTCAAAGTAAATTTATTGTCAAAGTACACATATGTTACCCCATACTACAAACAAAATGAATTCTGCAGACGCTGAAAATTCAGAGCAGCGCACACAAAATGCTGGAGAAACTCAGGCAGGTCAGGCAGCATCTATGGAAATGAATAAACAGTTGACATTTTGGGCCAAGACAAGGGTACAGGTGAGCGTAGGGCAGAGGATGTCTACATGTAAAGTTTTGACAAGATCCTCATGTAGAGGCCTGACACGTGGATCTTGTCAAAAGCCTTACATGTAGCATCAGCTATGTGGATCTTGTCAAAGGCTTTACGTATAGAGGCCTGCCATATGAATATTGACAAAAGCCTGTACTGCTGAGTTCCTCCAGTATTTTATGCGTGTTTTCGTATGCTACCTCAAGATTCATTTTCTCGCTGACAGAAAAGAAAAGAAACTCAAGAGTATTTGCGAAAACTTATACATAATAACCAATGTGCAAAAGAAGACAAACTGGACAAATAGCAAATAATACCGAGAATGTGTTTAAAAAGTCGTTGAAAGGGAGCCTGGAAAGCTCTTGCAATCACAGTAATTGTCTAGCTGATCTGATTAAGTTTCTGATCAATACTGATTCCCAGGACATTGATGAAGGGAGTGGGGAGGAGGTCTCAAGGATGGTAATTATATTACGTCAATGAATTCATTATGTCACCAATATACTACCCTGAGATTTAATTTCTTGTGGGCATTCACAGTAAGTACGAAGAAACACCACAGAATCAATGAAAGAGTGCACACAACAAGGATGAGTGGGACTACAACCAAAGGTCATGGGTGAAGGGTGAAGGGTGAATCATTTAAGGGGAACATGAGGGGAAACTTCTTCACTCAGAGGGTCGTGAGAGTGTGGAACGAGCTGCCAGCACAAGTGGTGCCTTTGAGCTTGATTTCAACGTTTAAGAGAAGTTTGGATAGGTACATGGATGGTAAGGGTATGGAGGGCTATGATCCCGGTGCAGGTCAATAGGAGGAGGCAGTTTAAATGGTCCAGCACGGACTAGATGGGCTGAAGGGCCTGTTTCTGTACTTCTCTATGACTCTGTGGGCAAACGACCAATGTGCAAAAGACAACAAACCGTGCTAGTACAAAAAGAAGAAGAAAAACAAAATTATAAAAATGTAAATAAATATTGAGAATATGAGTTGTACCAAATTCTGCAGGCTCCAGAATGCAACGTAATGCTGGTTAGAAAACAGCAGAGAAACTGTAACGAATTGCAAAGCTTCATTGTGATCTTGATTAGAACTGCCATTCTGCTAATGGCGATTAGACTTTGATTAATAGTACCCATATTCTCTTAAATGTTTTATGAGTTCCTTAGTTTGCCTTAACAATGTTAACTGTTTTATTATCGATGTTATTGAATAAAGGTCTGGTACCGGATGTTTCTACAGGTCCCTCTTCATTGTTGGTTCTCTCATGTAGAGCTCAGAATCAGATTTGTTATCACTGGCATTTCAGGTGAAACTTTCTGTTTTTGTAGCAGGTGTACAGAGCAAACTCAGAAAAATCTATAAATTACAAAGTTAGATAAATAGTGCAAACTAAAAAGAACAAAAAGGTGGTGTTCATGGGTTCATGGACTGATCAGGAATTTGTAGAGGAGAAGAAGCTTTTCCTGAACCATTAAGTGGGGGTCTTCAGGCTCCTGTACTCCCCACTGATAGACAGCAGAGTTGTACAGCCCAGAAGTAGTCCCTTTGGCCCATCGGTTCTATACTGACCAAGATGCCCATCCGAGCCAATCTCATCAGCTAGTGTTCCTACCTTCCTATCTGTGCATCTGCCCAATTGTCGTTTAGAAGTTCTCATTCAATCTTTTAAGCACAGAAGGAAACCGTTCAACCCATTAAGTCCAGGTTGGCTCCTTTCAGAATTACCCATGCAGTCTAATTACCCTGGATCTTTTCACACAATTCTGCAAATTATTTCCCCCTTGTGTACCTAACCACTTCCCTTCAGAGTGTCTGCTTGACTGCTTTCCTCCACACTTATTGGCAACATGGTCCAGATCACCACCAGTCTCTACATAATCAAGCAACACACATCAAAGTTGCTGGTGAACGCAGCAGGCCAGGCAGCATCTCTAGGAAGAGGTACAGTCGACGTTTCGGGCCAAGACCCTTCGTCAGGACTAACTGAAGGAAGAGCTAGTAAGAGATTTGAAAGTGGGAGGGGGAGGGGGAGATCCAAAATGATAGGAGAAGACAGGAGGGGGAGGGATGGAGCCAAGAGCTGGACAGGTGATTGGCCAAAGGGATATGAGAGGATCATGGGACGGGAGGCCCAGGGAGAAAGACAGGGCGGGGGGGAACCCAGAGGATGGGCAAGGGGTATAGTCAGAGGGACAGAGGGAGAAAAAGGAGAGAGAGAGAAAGAATGTGTGTATATAAGTAAATAACGGATGGGGTACGAGGGGGAGGTGGGGCATTAGCGGAAGTTTGAGAAGTCAATGTTCATGCCATCAGGTTGGAGTCTAGCCAGACAGAATATAAGGTGTTGTTCCTCCAACCTGAGTGTGGCTTCATCTTTACAGTAGAGGAGGCCGAAGATAGACATATCAGAATGGGAATGGGACGTGGAATTAAAATGTGTGGCCACTGGAAGATCCTGCTTTCTCTGGCGGACAGAGCGTAGGTGTTCAGCGAAACGATCTCCCAGTCTGCGTCGGGTCTCGCCAATATATAGATTCTACATAATCAAGTTTTTCTTCTCCCCCTCCTCACGGCGCCCCCCCCCCCTGTATCTTTCGTCCAACACTTGGGTAGGTTGAGAGTTAAATTTTGGTTGAAAATATCCCTGTGAAAGGCACTCATTACATTGCAGGTGCTCTTTGGAGGGAATATGTTGTGTGTTCTTCTGGCGATAACAGGATCATGTTCAGTTATACCGACAGCCACAAGCCAAAGACCTGTTAACTACACCTTAGGCTGCCACAATAGGATGCGACCACACGAATGTCCGCCAGCACGACTGGAAGAAAATAACGGGAATTTGCAAAGGCATGGCACAAGTGCTCCTCCACACCTGTGTAGCCCTGACTCTCCAATCCACGTCTCAGAGGTACCAAGAGTACCAAGTCACAAAACCTTCTCAAAGGTAGGATCAAAGAGGAACAAGGTAGTAATGAGAAGAAGGCATGTCCAGGGTGGTCAGGAACATTAACTATGGATGCTGCCTTTTCGAGGTACTGCTTCTTCAAGATGTCCCTGATCGTGGGGAGGGATGTGTCCATGATGGAGCTGGCTGTGTCTGCAACCCTATGTAGAGACTCCATACCAGTCTGCCATGCAGCCAGTTACAATGCTCTCCACCAAACATCTATAGAAATTTGGAATAGTCTTTGGAAACATCCACAAACTCTTGATGAAGTACAGTCACTGGCATGCCCTTCTCATCATTTGCATCAGAACCAGAATCAGATTTAATATCAGTGGCACATGTCGTGAAATTTGTTGTTTTGCAGCAGCAGTACATTGCAATCTTTAATTATGAAAACTGTAAATTACAATAAATAATAACGTGCTGGGCCCAGGATAAATCCTCTGAGATGTTTACACCCAGGACCTTTCCACCACTAACCCCTCGATGAAGACTGGCCAGTGTTGTACCAACTTCCCCTTCCTGGCGACCACAATCAATTCCTTGGCCTCGCTGACTTTGAGAGCCACACAACTCGCTCACTCTTATAACGCTCGTCATCGGCATCCGAGATTTGAGCTGCGGCTGGCCACAAACTAATGAGTGTAGGCAAAGTCAAGCAGAGGGCTAAGCATGCATCTTTGAGGTGCACCTATGCTGGTAGTCATCAAGGAGATGTTATTACCAATTCACGCTGAATGTGGTCTCCTGGTAAGAAAGTCAAAAATCCCAGTAGCGGATTCTTTCAGTATTCTGGTCCTATGTGCATCTCCAAATTTCTTTGAGTTACCTGGGTCTTAAGTTCTCAAATTTCATCACCAAATTTATGTATTTATTTATTGGGAAAAGGCTTTTCCTACTCTTTGAGCCACTCTGCCCAACAATCCCCCTATCTTGTTCAAGCCTAATCACAGGACAATTTACAATGACCAATTAACACCTTTGGACTATGGGAAGAAACCAGAGCACCTGGAGGAAACCCACGCGGTCACGGGGAGAACGTACGAACTCCTTAAAGGCAGCGGCGGGAATTGAACTGGGGTTGCTGGTATTGTAAAGCATTGTACTAACCACTAGGCTACCATGCCACCCTTCACCTTTTAAAAGTTGTTCTTTAAAACTTGTCTTTTCCTCATTTTTATCTCATAAAGCTCCAGAGCAGAATTTTACTTCTTTGTGGGAGCTTCAAAGTGGTGAGTTGCTGCATGTATTTTCCTCCAGCCTTACTCGTCTTGGGTATGGAAATGCTGGTGTGCATTGGACCGGAGTATACTGAACAGTACGTGTCAGAAGCACTTAGTGAGCTGCCCCGGATGATCTTCCCATCCTTCTCCCATCGATGGTCCACAATGCTTCCATCCATACCATCTGCACCAGCTCCAATGAGGCAACACCCCCATGCTCCTGTGCTCACACTCACAATGCTTTCCAGGCTGTCAGTGCACAGACTTTAATACCACTGCTTTCAAGTTGGGCAGATTTGATAGAGGTATATAAAATTATGAGGGGTATAGATAGGGTGAATGCAAGCAGGTTTCTTGTACTATTCCTCTGTTCCCCACTCGACCTTTTACCTCTTCTCCCCTGCCTATTACTTCCTGCCCCCCCCCGTCCCCTTCTCCTCTCCCATCAGATTCCTTCTTCCTCAGCCTTTTACCTTATCACACTTCTCCGTGGATTGTCACCTTGTCGCGGTGGAGAAGCTTGTGTGGTCCTGAGATCCCGAGAGCGATGCCGTCTGGAACTATGCTCCTGGTAGGGTCACCCATGGTGGTAAGGTCGAGGGTGAGGTCCCTGACAAAGAACAATCCAACCAAGACCTCAACGGTGGAACAGGCGGACTAAGGTACTTCGAACTCAACGGCTGCAACAAATCCATCAGCACCCATCGCCGTGGTTTCCATGCCACTGGAATCAGTTGGTTGATTTGTGAAGTATCGTGTGCTTCTTGGAGTGCAACATCAAGTACACGTTAAACAAATACACGCACAGGCGTCTTCGCTCTGTGGGCCACTTCTTCAGAATGAAGACCATCATCCTCGACCTTGAGGGATAGCCACAATGACAATGACCTTATCACCTTCCAGCTGGCCTCCTTCCCCTTCCCCTCAACCTTTTAATTCTGGCACCTTCTCCCTTCCTTCTCAGTCCTGAGAAGGATCTCAGCCTGAAACATCGACTGTTTACTCTTTTCCATAGACGCTGCCCAACCTGCTGAGTTCCTCCAGCATTCTGTGTGCATTGCTTTGGATTTCCAGCATCCGCAGACATTCTTGTATTTATATTTTCCACTAAGGTTGGGTGAGATGAGAACTAGAGGTCGTGGATTAAGGAAGAAAGGCGAGATGTTTAAGGGGAACTGGAGGGGGAGAGAACTTCCTCACTCAGCAGGTGGTGTGAGCTGCAAGTGGGAGTGGTAGATATGGTTTCAATTGTAACATTTAAGGTGAAGTCTGGATGGAGGAGGTATGTAGGGCCAAGGATGGGTCAATGGAACTAGATAGAATAACAATTTAGCACGGAGTAGATGGGCTGAAGGGTCTATTTCTGGGTTCTGTGTTGTAGTGCTCTATGATTCTATGAGTCTCTTTATGGCCCTGCTTCTCTCCATTTCTATAACCTCCATTAACAGTTCTATTCTTTCATTCCACCTGGACTTTCAGCTGAAGCCTAACTTCGTGAATCTTTCCACCTTGCTGCCTCTCTCCTATCCTTTAACCTCCTTAAAACCCATTGCATTGACCTAGACTGCCTGAAGTACGTTAATAGTGGGAGAAAATTACACAATTGAGTTCTAGCAACGTGCCCTATAAGGTATCTCCTGTAACATGAGCGCCAGTGAATAACCTTACAGTATGGGTTGGCTTGGGTTGAATTAGCTGTATCTGCTCACCTTGGAAACAATCAGATTCAGACACCACCCACATTGCCCAACGTAACCAACGTGTTGTTGCTGTTCCTTTCTGTGTGTCATGCAGCATCGGGCAGCAACTTTGCCGTTTCTCTAAGATTTTTGTCTGTTTTTTTTTTACGAGGCCGAGTTGCCAGCTCGACGCTCAACCCAGCACGGATGGAAAGCGTGCGAGGAGCCGGCCGGATTCGAACCCGGGACCGCTCTCCTCGGAGCCCGGTGCAGATGCTATTCCACCACCGGCTGGCACCGCATGTAAATAAACACGGTCGATTCTGCAGGTGCTGGAGACCCAGAGCAACACACGTAAAGTGCTGGAGGAACTCAGCAGGTCAGGCAGCAACCTATGGATGTGGGAATAAAGAGCTGAAGCTTCGGGCAGAGACACCTCATCAGGACTGGAAAGGAAGGGCAAAAGAAGCCAGAATAAGCAGGTGGCGGGAGGGTCTTTTACTCCTTCCCCTCCCCCAACTATCTTATCTGGCTTCTCCGTCCTTCCTTTTCATTACATGTACAATCCTGCTCGCCAATATTATTTGACAGCATTTCTACATTCCAGGACTTTAACATTGAGAAGCTGTGATCCATCTGACATGCAAATATAAAGTACAATTTTAATACTGCTCTTATGAATTCTCCAATATTTTTTGCCAGTAGCTATATATGTGGAAATAGCTTTTTATTTTTTATTTATTGAGATACAGTATGGACTAGGCTCTTCTGGCCCTTCGAGCTGCACCACCCAGCAATTCCTCGATTTAACCCTTGTCTAAGGCTACGTCCACACAAGACCGGATAATTTTGAAAACGCCGGTTTCATGTAAAAACGATAGGCGTCCACACCAGACATTTTTGAAAATACCTCCGTCCACATTAAAACGAGTATTTGGGCGAATCTCCTCCTACTGGGCATGCGCAGGACACATCTACAGAAGACAAGTGAAGAGGAAACGGTATACTATTTCCGTTTCCACGGTACAGTTGTGCTATTTCCATTGGTCAAAAACTAGAGTACCTACAACAACAGCGAAAGAAAGTTTTCAACAATGTCTTCGAAGAATACAAAGAAAACCTCCACTGGAAAAAGCAGACCGGACTCCTTCGTTTGGACAGACGATGAAGTCGAGCTGCTTCTGTGAGTTACAAACGACTACAAAGTCAGCAAAGCAGTGGAGAACATGGGACTGGGAGTCATGCCAAACCAAATACAACGACATTCTTGACCGCTATAAAGAACGCTATAAGCTAATTCCTAAGCTCCAGAACCTGGGCCTAAGCACTCAGATCTGCATCTGGATCTTCAACTTCCTCACAGACAGGACCCAGGCTGTAAAAATAGGGGACAAGCTCTCCTCTACAATCACTCTGAGCACCGGTGCCCCACAAGGCTGTGTACTCAGCCCCCTACTGTACTCACTGTACACCCATGATTGTGTAGCCAAGTTTCCATCAAACTCAATATATAAGTTTGCTGATGACACAACAATTGTAGGCCGTATCTCGGGTAATAATGAGTTTGAGTACAGAGAGGAAATTAAGAACCTGGTGGCATGGTGCGAAGACAATAACCTATTCCTCAATGTCAGCAAGATGAAGGAATTGGTTGTTGACTTCAGAAGGAGTAGCGGACCGCACGACCCAATTTACATCGGTGGTGCGCAATTGGAACAGGTCAAAAGCTTTAAGTTCCTCAGGGTCAATATCACAAATGATCTGACTTGGTCCAACCAAGCAAAGTTCACTGCCAAGAAGGCCCACCAGCGCCTTTACTTCCTGAGAAAACTAAAGAAATTTGGCCTGTTCCCTAAAACCCTCACTAATTTTTATCGATGCACCGTAGAAAGCATTCTTCTAGGGTGCATCACAACCTGTTATGGAAGTTGTCCTGTCCAAGACCGAAAGAAGCTGCAGAAGATCGTGAACACAGCCCAGCACATCACACAAACCAATCTTCTGTCCTTGGACTCACTTTACACCGCACGCTGTCAGAGCAGTGCTGCCAGGATAATCAAGGACACGACCCACCCAGCCAACACAATTTTCGTCCCTCTTCCCTCTGGGAGAAGGCTCAGGAGCTTGAAGACACGTACGGCCAGATTTGGGAACAGCTTCTTTTCAACTGTGATAAGACTGCTGAACAGATCCCGACTCGGATCTGGGCCGTACCCTCCAAATATCCGGACCTGCCTCTCAGTTTTTTTGCACCACCTTACTTTCCATTTTTCTATTTTCTATTTATGATTTATAATTTAAATTTTTAATATTTACTAATTTTTACTATTTTTAATATTTTTCATATTTAATATTTGTAATCCAGGGAGTGGGAAGCGCAGAATCAAATATCGCTGTGATGATTGTACGCTCTAGTATCAATTGTTTGGCGACAATAAAGTATAAAGTATAAAGTATATGTGTTCAAGAAAACAATGAAATGCCGCGCTGTCGCCACCACCTGTTCCGGCACGTCATGACAGTGTTTTTAAAACGCTCCGGTTACCCCGTGCACACGCCACCGCCCAACCGGCGTTTTCAGATTTACACACTCTGGAGAGCGTTTTAGAAAATCTCTGTTTTCGGGGCAGGAAAACGCCATTTCAGTGTGGACGGAGGGTCAAAACGAAGAGAGAAAGCTTTGGTTATGGATTTATCCGGTCTAGTGTGGACGCAGTGTAAATTCAGGACAGTTTACAATGACCAATTAACCTGCCAACCAGTACACCTTTGGACTGTGGGAGGAAACCAGAGCACCTGGAGGAAACCCTCGCGGTCATGGGGAGAACGTACAAACTCCTTACAGGCAGCGGTGGGAATTGAACCCTGGTCACTGGCGCTCCAAAGCGTTGTGCTAACCACACGCTACCTAGCCACTCCCTATTGTTGGTGATCCATTGGATGGAACTTTTAACATCCCAATGTTCATATTGTGGTTTTCTCTATTTATTAGACCCAGTCCAAAACTTCAGGAGTCGTTTGAGGGCGCCACGGAAACATAGTGGTTAGTTTAACACTACTACAGCACCAGCAACCCAAGTTCAACTCTACTGCTGTGCACGTTGTCCCCGTGATTGCATGGGTTATCCCCAGGTGCTCCAGTTTCCTCCCACATGCCAAAGACATACAGGGTCAGTAGGTTAATCGGTCACATGGGCATAATTGGGCGGCTCAAGCTCGTTGCCAGAACAGCCTGCTATCATGCTGTATCTCTAAAATAAATTTAAAAGTTTTAATGTCTCCTGAATTTCTTGTAGAGATTCTGAATATTTCAGTAAAGAAATGGTGACAATGGTGGACTGAAGGCCCTGGAATTGGTATCAGAGAACTATAGAGCTGGAGGAAGGTACAGAGACAAGGCCAAGAAAGGATTCAAACTCAGGATGATCATTTTAAAATCTGCGCACTGACAGATGTACTGGTGTTGGTGAGTAGGCAGGGGAATAATCCATTCTCATATTTACTGCACCTTATAAGTTAGGAAGGTATGGGCAGCATATTGCTGTGTCAGACACTGCCTCACAGTGCCAAAGAACCAGGTTCAATCCTCACCTCCACTGCTGTCTGTCTGGAGTTCACATGTTCTCTCAGTGACTGATGCCATCTGCTTCAGTTTCCTCCTCCATCCTAAATACTGTATAAGCAAGTTTATAAGTTGGCGTGAGGCCAAGTGGTTAAGGCGTCGGTCTAGTGATCTGAAGGTTGCTAGTTCAAGCCTCAGCTGAGGCAGCACGTGTGTCCTTGAGCAAGGCACTTAATCACACATTGCTCTGTGATGACACCGGTGCCAAGCTGTATGGGTCCTAATGCCCTTCCCTTGGACAACATCAGTGGTGTGGAGAGGGGAGACTTGCAGCATGGGCAACTGCCGGTCTTCCATACGACCTCGCCCAGGCCTGCGCCCTGGAAACCTTCCAAGGCGCAAATTCATGGTCTCACGAGACTAACAGATGCCTATATAATAAGTTTATAAGTTAATTGACAATTGTAAATAGACCCTAGTGCAGGGGTGCTGAACCAATGGCACGTGCCTCCAAGTTGGTACACCATAAGACCATAAGATATAGGAGCAGAATTAGGCCATTTGGCCCATCGTGTCTGCTCTGCCATTTCATCATGACTGATCCATTTTTCCTCTCAGCCCCAGTCTCCTGCCTTCTCCCTGTATTCCTTCATTCTCTGACCAATGAAGAATCTATCAACCTCTGCCTTAAATATATGTAAAGACTCAGCCTTCACAGCTACCTGTGGCAACGAATTCCACTGATTCACCACTCTCTGGCTAAAGAAATTCCTCCTCATCTCTGTTCTAAAAGGACATCCCTCTATTCAGAGGCAGTGTCCTCTGGTCCAGGACTCTCCCACCACAGGAAACATCCTCTCCGCATCCACTCTATCGAGGCCTTTCAATGTTCAATAGGTTTCAATTAGATCCCCCCCCATCCTTCTGAATTCTAGTGTGTAGAGTCACAAAAACCATCAAATGGTCTTCATATGACAAGTCTTTCAATCCAGAAATCATTTTTGTGAACCTCCTTTGAGGTCCACAAAAATTGTGTTGACACATGACATGCAGGTCCGCCCCTGGATTCTTTAAACTTCGCTGTTAATAAATAGATACATCATGATTATTTTTATTGCCAAAGGAAGCAGCAAATGATTTTTTTTTACAACCGACAAGAGTGAGGTGTTTTCACAGGAAACATCTCACACCAGCTTGACATTTGTGAGATCACGCCATATTGGTTGATAAATTTTGTAATCCTCACAGACCTGGTCTACAGATCAGTAAACAGTTTGTAATGAGGGAGCTATGGATGGCGGTGAACCCAAATGCAGAGTGAGGTCTGGAATACACTCAGACTCGGACGTAAACTAAACAAGACAAAATCCAAATCCAAATATGAAATCACAAACAGTCGTGCTAGAAATGGAACTGCAACAATTGAATGGTGAGTGCTCAGCACGAGACTTTTAAAAACAGGCTTTCACAAAGGAATATGGCAGGCAATAATTGGCAGTCTGAGTCTGAAAGGGACAGTGGCAGCTAACCATACGCCAGGGAATTTCAGTGCTAAAGTTTGGATGCCCACCACTGTTCGGTCGGGAATATGACACAGTTACAAAAGCAATGCCATTAGGAAATGATGTTATTTTTCAATTGTCTTTTTAAAAGATTAGTATTAATATTTTTTTAATGCTTCATTAATTTCAATCTACCTCTGTCATGCTTTCATTAATAGTAAAACAATAAATATACATAAATAAACAACAGGGTTCATCCTTTTTCAATGGGGAAAAATTCCATAATTATTGTTACTAATTCATTAATCGGTGCTAATCTCTCCTCAAAATTGCCATGGAACACAGAATCAGGTTTAATATCACGGGTATATGTTGTGAAATTTGTTGTCTTTGTGGCAGCAGTACATAATAATAGGAAAAAAAGGGAATTACAGTAAATATATATATATATATATATATATATATATATAATAGTTAAATTAAATAAGTAGCACAGAAATAAAAATTGAAAAAGTAATGAGGTAGTGTTCACGGGTTCAATGTCTGTTCAGATATTGGGTGGCAGAGGGGAAGAAGCTGTTCCTGAGTTGAGTGTGTGCCTTCAGAGTTCTGATTGATCAATCTTGACTGATAAGCTACAGAACCTGGGCCTTTGTACCTCCCTCTGCAATTGGATCCTTGCCTTCCTAACCGGAAGACCACAATCTGTGCAGATTGGTGATAAAACCTCTTCCTCGCTGATGATCAAGACTGGTGCACCTCAGAGGTGTGTGCTTAGCCCACTGCTCTACTCTCTCTACACCCATGACTGTGTGGCTACGCATAGCTCGAATACCATCTATAAATTTGCTGATGCTACAACCATTGTTGGTAGAATCTCAGATGGAAATGAGAGGGCGTACAGGAGTGTGATATGCCAACTAGTGGAGTAGTGTTGCAGCAACAACTTGGCACTCAACGTCAGTAGGATGATTGTGGACTTCAGGAAGGGTAAGTCAAAGGAACACATGCCAATCCTCGTAGAGGGATCAGAAATGGAGAGAGTGAACAGTTTCAAGTTCCTGGGTGTTAAGATCTCTGAGGACCTAACTTGGTCTGAACATATCGATGCAGCTATAAAGAAGGCAAGACAGCAACAAAATTTCATTAGGAGTTTGAAGAGATTTGGTATGTCTTTCTTTTTTAATCTTTTTATTCGTTTTCAAGTTCATAAACATAGTAACAATAGTGACATAAAGAGATTGGAATTACATTATTGATAATAAACATATACAAGAGAAACCACAAATAGTATAAGTGTAACAAACTTCCAAACTCTTGATATAATTAATTATGAAGAGAAAAAAAATAAAAAGAAAAAAAAATCACAAAGAAAACCCCCCCAAAAAAGCAAAAAAAAACCAAACAGAACTAAACAGGGCTGAACCAATATATTAGATTGAATACATTCATTAATGTTGTAAACTCCCTCCTCTATTCATATATTCTAAGTTAATAAGAAGAATTCGGAAAAGGTCAAACTACATCATATGAAAATGTTGAATAAATGGCTTCCAAGTCTCTTCAAATTTAACCGAAGGATCAAAAATGACACTTCTGATTTTTTTCTAAATTTAAACATGATATAGTTTGAGATAACCATTGAAGTGTAGTGGGAGGATTGGTCTCTTTCCAATTCAATAAAATGGATCTTCTGGCCATTAATGTAACAAATTCAATCATACGACGGGCTGAAGAGGATAAAGAGCTATGTTCCGTCACTGGCAAACCAAAAATTGCCGTGTAGGATGGGTTTGTAAATCGAAATGCAAAACTGTTGAAATGATTTCAAAGATATCTGTCCAAACTTCTTCCAAGAGAGGGCAGGACCAGAACACATGAGTCAAAGAGGCCACCTCAGAGTGACATCTGTCACAAATAGGGTTTATATGGGAGTAAAATCGAGCTAGTTTATCTTTAGACCTGTGGGCCCTATGTACTACCTTAAATTGTATCAGCATATGTTTAGCACATATAGAGGAAGAGCTAACTAATTGAAAAATTTTCTCCCATTTCCCTATAGGTAGGTAAAGTTGAAGTTCCCTTTCCCATACATTTTTAATTTTATCAGATATATCTGGCTGTATTTTCATAATTATATCATAAATAGTTGTTATTGAACCCTTCTGATCAGGATTTAAGCCTAAAATTTTTTCCATGATATCAGTTGGGTATGAAATCAGAAATGTAGACAGCATGGTATTTAAGAAGTTTCCTATTTGTAAATATCTAACAAAATGGAATCTGGGCAAGTTATATTTATTAGACAAAAGACATGAAACAATTATTCAAAAATAAGTCATGGAAACATTTTATACCCTTCATTTTCCATATCAAAAAGTCTTGATCCATAACAGAGGGTTGGAAAAAAAATAAGATATAATTGGGCATGATAATATAAATTTGTTCAAACCAAAAAATTTATGAAATTGGAATCATATTTATAATGTGTGTTTAATTATTGGATTAACCATTTGTTTATTCAATTTAGAAAACACAAAGGGCAGTGAAGATCCTAAAATAGAAACTAATGAAAACTCTCGTACAATTTTCAAAGTTTACCCATTGTGGACTTGGAATTATATCCCAATCTTGAGTCCAAAATAATAAATATTGAATATTAATTGCCCAATAATAGAATCTTAAATTCGGCAATGCTAAACCACCATCTTTCTTAGACTTCAGTAGATATTTTTTTCTTAACCTAGGATTTTTGTTCTGCCATATATAAGAGGAAATTTTAGAATCAATAGTATCAAAAAAAGATTTAGGAATAAAAATTGGTACAGCTTGAAATAGATATAAAAATTTAGGTAGAATAATCATTTTAATAGCATTGATTTGGCCAATCAGTGATAGAGACGATGGAGACCATTTAGTAAGCAATTGTTTAACCTGACTAATTAATGGTAAAAAGTTGAGCTTGAGTAAGTCCTTATGCCTTTCAGCAATTTTAACCCCCAAATAAGTAAAATAGTCAGAGATTTGGTATGTCAACAAAAACTTTTATAGGTGTACTGTGCAGAGCAATCTGATAGGCTGCATCACTGTCTGGTAAGGGGGGGGGGGGAACGCGGCGCTACTCCACAGGACCGAAAGAAACTGCAGAGGGTTGTAAATTTAGTCGGCTCCATCTTAGGCACTAGCCTACAAAGTACCCAGGACACCTTTAGGGAGCGGTATCTCAGAAAGGCGGAGTCTCAGAAAGGCAGTGTCCATTATTAAAGACCTCCAGCACCCAGGACATGCCCTTTTCTCACTGTTACCATCAGGAAGGAGGTACAGAAACCTGAAGGCACTCACTCAGCGATTCAGAAACAGCTTCTTCCCCTCTGCCATCCGATTCCTGAATGGATATTGAACCTCACTTTTTAAATATATATTATTTCCGTTTTTTCATGATTTTTAATCTATTTAATGCACATATACTGTAATTGGTTTACTTATTTATTTATTTTTACTTTTTTTCTCCTTCTATATTAGGTATTTCATTGAACTACTGCTGCTAAGTTAACAAATTTCACGACACATGCCGGTGATAATTAACCTGATTCTGATTCTGATTCTGACTCTGTACCTCCTTCCTGATGGTAGCAATGAGAAGAAGGAATTTCCTGGGTGATGGGGGAGTTTTTTAAATGACTATTGCCAATTTGGGTGCAGACTCTCAAAAGGTTCACCACCACTGCCCTAGTTTGTAGGTGAGAGGTGGAATCCAGGGGAAGTTGATGGAGATCTGGGGAGAATTGAAAACAAAATGGAAAAAGGAAACTTGGGGGGGGGGGCGGCCTGGTATTGCAGTGATTAGTGCAATGCTTTACAGTGCCAGTAAACAAGGGTTCAATTCCCACTGCTGTCTGTGAGGAATTTGTACGCTCTTCTCATGACCGTGTAGATTTCCTCCAATTTCCTCCCACATTCCAAAGGCATATAATCATATAACCATATAACAATTACAGCATGGAAACAGGCCATCTCGACCCTCCTAGTCCGTGCCAAACTCTTACCCTATCCTAGTCCCACCGACCTGCACTCAGCCCATAACCCTCCATTCCTTTCCTGTCCGTATATCTATCCAATTTAACTTCAAACGACAGCATCGAACCTGTCTCAACCACTTCTGCTGGAAGCTCGTTCCACACAGCTACCACTCTCTGAGTAAAGAAGTTCCCCCTCATATTACCCCTAAACTTTTGTCCTCTAATTCTCAACCCATGTCCTCTTGTTTGAATCTCCCCCACTCTTAATGGAAAAAGTCTAACCACGTCAACTCTATCAATCCCCTTCATAATTTTAAACACCTCTATCAAGTCCCCCCTCAACCTTCTACACTCCAAAGAATAAAGACCTAACTTGTTCAACCTTTCTCTGTAACTTAGGAGATGAAACCCAGGCAACATTTTAGTAAACCTCCTCTGTACTCTCTCAATTTTATTGACATCTTTCCTATAATTCGGTGACCAGAACTGTACACAATACTCCAGATTTGGCCTTACCAATGCCTTATACAAATTCAACATTACATCCCAACTCCTATACTCAATGCTCTGATTTATAAAGGCCAGCAAACCAAAAGCTTTCTCCACCACCCTATCCACATGAGATTCCATCTTCAGCGAACTATACATCATTATTCCTAGATCCCTCTGTTCTACTGCATTCTTCAATGCCCTACCATTTACCATGTATGTCCTATTTTGATTAGTTCTATCAAAATGTAGCACCTCACTTTTTTCAGCATTAAACTCCATCTGCCATCTTTCAGCCCACTCTTCTAACTGTCCTAAATCTCTCTGCAAGTTTCGAAAACCTACTTCATCATCCACAACGCCACTTATCTTAGTATCATCTGCATACTTACTAATCCAATTTACCTCCCCATCATCCAGATCATTAATATATATGACAAACAACATTGGACCCAGTACAGATCCCTGAGGCACACCGCGACACACCGTCCTCCAATCTGACACTCAGTTATCCAATCTGACACACAGTTATCCTCCACTACTCTCTGGCGTCTCCCGTCTAGCCACTGCTGAATGCATTTTACTACTTCCATATTAATGCCTAATGACTGAACCTTCCTAACGAACCTTCTGTGTGGAACCTTGTCAAAGGCCTTACTGAAGTCCATATAGACACCATCCACCATTTTACCCACATACAGGTATAGTTTAGGGTTAGTGGGTTCTGGGCATGCTTTGTTGGCACCAGAAGCATGGAATGCTTGCCGGCAGCCCCCAGTACATCCTTGGACCATGTTGGTTGTCGACTCAAATGACACATTTCACTGTATGTTTCAATATTTCAAAGTACCTGTGACAAATAAAGCTAACATTTAATCGTCAATGCAGGATTAATGTAAACAGGTAGTTAATGGTAGGTCCAGACTTGGTGGGCTGAATGGCCTATTTTCACGTTGTAATCCTTTCTGGCTCTATGGTTTAAGCCAGGTGTTCCCAACCTGGAGTCCGCAGGCACCTTGGTTAATGGTAGGGGCCCATGGCATAAAAAAAGTTGGGAAACCCTCCAGTTTGTTGGTGTTTTCTTGCTTCTGGCTGATTGACAGGTGGGTGATCTGTTAATTTTTTGTGTGTGGGGGGTGCATTTCTAATGCTGTTGTAGCTGTTCTTTTCTGTGGGTGAGGGGGTTGAGAGTTGTCATTGGTCACTGTTTTTTCTGTGGGTAGGGGTAGGGGATTTGTTGCTATTATCACTGTTTTTTTTAGCGAGGACGATGTGAGGGATTTTGGAGCTTGTGAGTTTTGTTTCTTTTTCTTTTTCATGCTGGGGAGGGAGATGTTAATGTCTTTTCTTTCAACAACTCCCATGTACTTTCTGTATTCATGGCTATCTGGAGAAGACGAATATCAGAGTTGTATTGTACTTGCATACTTTGACAATAAAATGACCTTTTGAACCTTTGAACCTTTGAAGTGTTAAGAAGCTTGAAGATTAATTTTAAATTAAACAAGATTAAAACCACTATCCTCACTGGCAGAATAGTTGATCCTATTTAGCTGCAAGGATTTGAATTTAATCCTCACAACAGTCTGGAAACAGAGGACAAAGACCTGCTGAGTACAATGTACCACACCTGCTTGCTAATTGTATCTTTAGGCTTGGAAACTATTAACAAAAAGCCACAGTTATGGCAAAGAGACAGCCTTGCCATTCAGAAAAAGAAATTTAGAGCTCTCAGATGGACAGTCCTTCCAGCTAACGTCAAATAATTGTAAATGCATAGCAAAGAATCAATAAATTGTTACACAAACCAAATGGATAAAGAATTGGTAAGCAGGAACAGGAAATGAAAGGGAGGCAAGGATTATGTTGTTTAAGAAGAAAAGGGATCATCAGATTATCAACAGTTCAGATATATTGAGACCCTTCCAGAGAATGCTATCTACTGGAAGATTTATGGGATTTGCAGAAGATTTACAAGTAGGTAGAGTGCAATATAGCAAGGTTAATATATAGCTTCCCTAGCCATATAACGGAATATATTCTGACCTACAAAAAAGTGGTGGTACAACCCAGTCCATCACAGGCAAAGTCTTCCTTACCTCCACCATCCAGACCACACTGTCTTTTTGCTGTTGCCATCGGAAAGGAGGTAGAAGAGCCTCAGGTCCCAAGCCATTAGATTCGGGAACAGTTATTACCCTCCAACCATCAGGCTCCTGAACCAGCGTGGATAACTTCACTCACCTCAACACTGAACTGACTCCACAACCACCTTCAAGGACGCTACAACTCATTCACTCAGTATTAATTAATTAATTAATTTTATATATCTATCTACGTATCTGTTTATTATTTATTTATTTATCTATTGCGGGCACGTGGCCAAGTGGTTAAGGCATTGGACTAGCGACCTGAAGGTCGTGAGTTCGAGCCCCAGCCGAGGCAACGTATTGTGTCCTTGAGCAAGGCACTTAATCACACAGTGCTCTGCGACGACACTGGTGCCAAGCTGTATGGGTCCTAATGCCCTTCCCTTGGACAACATTGGTGTCGTGGAGAGGGGAGACTTGCAGCATGGGCAACTGCTGGTCTTCCATACAACCTTGCCCAGGCCTGCGCCCTGGAGAGTGAAGACTTTCCCGGCGCAGATCCATGGTCTTGCAAGACTAATGGGTGCCTTAATTTATCTATTATTGTTGTTGTATTTTTATTTTTTCTCAGCTCAAGCTGGTAAAACCTGAGCTGCGGGCATAGCCAAGTACACTCATTTCTCAACTGCCAGGAACTTTCAGACTATTCTAGTGGTGTTTAGTATTGAGGCTTTCTGGAGATTTACATAAATATTGCTGTGTAGCCCTAATTGTCTGATGGTATTGTGTAGTGCCTTTGGGGTGATACCAGTTGTAGATATTGCTATTGGGTAATTATTATTCCATTTATTATATTATTATTATTTTATTTTTCTCTTCTTTTGCACATTGGTTGGTTGTCAGTTTTTGAGTGTAGTTTTCATTTATTATTTTGTATTTCCCTGTTCTATTGCGAATGCCTGCAAGAAAATGAATCTCACGGTGTTACGAGCACCATAGTACGCAGTGGTTAGCACAATATTATTACAGCTTGGGGCGCCAGATTTTGGATTTCAATCACTATGTCTCTGTAAGGAGTTTGTACGTCCTCTCGACAGAATGCATGCTCCAGTTTCCTCCCACAGATCAAAGACGTACGAATAGGTTAATTGGTTATTGTAAATTGTCCTCCAAAGTGCTGTCAAAGGGTTTTGGCCCAGAACACCAACTGTACTCTTTTCCATAGACGCTGCCTGGCCTGCTGAGTTCCTCCAGCATTTTGTGTGTGTTGCTCGGATTTCCAGCATCTGCAGATTTTCCCTTGTTTGTGGTTGTAAATTGTCCTGTGACTTTTTAAAATTAATTAATTGCCTGTCACACTGCTGGCATTTAGGGTAGCAATGAAGCTCCTCCATCTTCGTCTGTCCTTGGCCACGTGTTAGACCTGAGCTGAACTCCCAAACCTGGAGGTCCGGTGGACCACTCTTAGTCAGTCCTCTACCTTTTGACCTGTTTAGCTTGGGTGAACCCTACCAAGAACCAAAGCATAAACCCTGACTCTAGCCAACACAGCTCTCTGGGTCATTGAGGCACACAAGCCTCCAAACCTATGACAAGGCTGCGCTCTTCCTGGAAGTGTCCTGTGATTAGGTTAGGGTTAAATTGGGTTTGACAGAGGTTGCTGGGGCGGAAGGGCTTACTCCACACTATACCTCTAAATAAATAAATGTTGTGACATATACACATTTTAATAATACATTTACTTTGAACTTTGAGCTGTTGAATAATGCAGGTTTATAACAAGTTTAAGGGAACAGAAAATCTATCCAAGACATTCATTGCAAAAATTCAAACACAAAAAGTCTCCAAAACATTACGATAAAGTAAGCAGATATGTACATGTTGCAAAACAACAGATGATATGACCAAAACCAAACTGAGTAAGAATATCACCGAAGAAAATCAGAAATGGACAAATGGTGGGGAGAAGAGCTGAGCAACACTAACTCCAGCTTAGTAGTTAAGCAGGTACAGAAGATTTGGAAGTTAGAGGTCAAAATAGCCAGCTATTTGTCACAAAAATCACTCAATGTTAGGATCATGAAACCAGAGGGAGATACTGCACAGAAAAGGGTATTTCTGCTGACTGGGTCTGCACCAACCAGCAAGTACCTTCAAAGTTCAAAGTAAATTTATTATCAAAGTATACGTCACCATATACAACCCTGAGGTTCATTTTCTTGAGGGCATTCACAGTTAATACAAAGAAACACAACAGAATCAATGGAAATCTGCACACAAAGATGGACAAACAACCAATATGCAAAAGACAACAAATAGTGCAAGCACATAAAAGAAATTTAGAAAAATAACAACAATAAATAAATAAATAATAAGTATTGAGAACATTGGTTGTAGAGTCCCTGTCAGTGAGTCCATGAGTTGTGAAATCAGTTCAGTGTTGTGGAGAGTGACGTTATCCACCCTGGTTCAGAAGGCTGATGGTTGAAGGGTAATAATTGTTCCTGAACCCGGTGGTGAGGGACTTTAGGCTCCTGTATCTCCTTTTCAATGACAGAAGTGAGAATAATGCATGGCCTGGGGGGTGGGCGTCCTTGATGATAGCACTCCTCGTAGATGGGCTCAATGGTGGCAGGGCTTTACCCACGGTGGACTGGGCTATATCCACTACTTTTTGTATGGTGTTCGTACACTAATGCAAATAATTTCTGATACCTTTTCTCATACATTTTCGAAGGAGACCGTTCTGCCCATTGAGCCTATGTTGACTCTCCCTTATTTCCCTGTAACCGATCACCTCACCAACCCAGCAACGTTACTGTTGAATCTGCTACTAATTCACTACAGCTTGGTTCCTTAAGGCTGTACAGTCGTGTGGGGGTACTGGGGACAAGCTCACACTGCTTATTAAATGCTTGCAATGCCGGGCATCTCCAACAGTCTCTGACAACCAAGTCCAGCTCCTGGCCTTCACGTGTGGCTTAGCTACTAAGCCTGGCAGAACTGTTTCTGCTGACAAGAGAAGGGGCAAAGGTAGGTTTCTGATGCCTTAAAACCAGTCATTTTGGACAGATGGGGTTCATCAGACGTGGTTGGCAGCTCATCTAGGAAAAGGGAAGCTCTGATCTTAAACCTTCGCCGCCTTGTGGCTATACTCACTCATTGGGGAAGGCTTTGGGAGTAAACCCCAAGGAAAAGTCCAGAGCTGAAGTCCCTAAGGCAGTCCTACGTTGAGTTCAATGTTGACTGGCAACTACTGCGATGGCACTGGTGCCAAACTGTATCGGTCTCTGCCGTTCAGCTGGATGGAGAGCGGGAACCTGCAGCATGGGCAACAGCTTGCTCTCTGTATCGTACCGCCCTGGCTTGCGTATCACGTACACAGCGAGGATGCAATATCAATGGTCAAACCTGACAACGGAGGCCCTCAAACTCTAATTTACCAAAACCCATTAACCTATCAACCTGCACATCATTGGGATGTAGGAGAGGATAGGACCTGTTGTAACGTGAACAAAGTCACTGGAGAGAAGTAGCTGGTAGATATGGGGTAGTCTTTTATTCAACAAAATGAGACACAGCAGGCAACATATTGAGATTCTTTCAGAGAAAGAGGTCTGCTCGACCCAAGACTACATGATATTTTATATGCTGAAGATCAAAGGACAATTCCATATTTATAATGTATCTACAATGCTTCCTTTGAACCACACATAACTCTCACACCCTCCCTCTTTGCACCCACACTCCAGACAATGTTAATCAGCATTGTCTGGTCCTGTAATCAACTGCTGTTTTCTCAGCTCTAGGACCCATTGTTCAGAGCTGCATTTAAATTTATTCTACTGTCCATATTCAGGTCTGAAGATAGTTGCTATATTTCCTAACCCCAAAAATGCCCTAACAGGAGCGCCCAAAGGAATCTCACACAATCACAGGCAAACTCTGTACTAACACACTACAGATCAGGATTGGCTGCGGTCACTGGAGCTATGAGGCACCAGCAAAAATTATAGTTCAATTATGATAATTGTTAAATAAATATCTTTAGAAATCTCTTGAGAAACAAGGATCATTGTAAGGTTTCAGGAAATACTAGACTGAAACATTTATGTATTAACATAAATTTGTTATTTTATATTATTGGTTTAATGGGGCAGACAGATGTCAAAAATAGTAATAATTTCATTTTAGAAGGTTTATGACTAGTGCCAAACTTCCTGTTTCCTAAGCCTTAATCCTAACAAAAAAAAGATTTCTTGATGTGGTTTGGAATCAGTTGAAAGGTCCTTGAGTTATGTTTTTCCTTTCTAAGCAAGGGATGTGACCCATAATTTATCTGAAAGTCTAATCATTAATCCTTTACCAATCAAGAATCTATCAATCTCTACTTTAAGTACACCCAATGACACAGCCCTCCATGGCAATGAATTCCACAGATTCAACACCCTCTGGCTGAAGAAGTACATACTCATCTCAGTTCCAAAACCATGTCTCTTTATTTTGAGGCTGTGCCTACCAGTGGAAATATCCTTTCTGCATTCAGTATGTTTTTCAGTATTTAGTAGCTCTTTCAGTATTTAGTAGGTTTCAATGAGATCCTTCTGAACTCCATTGAGCATAGACCCAGAGACATGAAATGTTTCTCATACGTACATTAATCCTTTCATACTCATGATCATTCATGCAATGTCCTTTTGGACCCTCTCCAGGATGAGCAAAACTTTCCTTAGACAGGGGACTCAAAATAGCTCACAATATTCCAGCTCAATTCCCATTCCGGCAGGAGGAGAAGATGGCGGCGCGACGCAGTGCGCGAGCTCTCCGGTGAAATGATATCGTATTTGTAAGTAGGATGCCGTGCACAATTCTGATTTGGTGGAGACAGACGTGAGAAGGTACAGAGGAACATCTGGAGAAATTTCTGAAATGCCCGGCTAACTGCCGCTGTTACTGTGCGATTGAGAATCTCCGGAGGGAAGGCCCCAAAATCCCCGGCTTTGTCTGCTGCGGGCGACCGAGTCTGGGGTCGAAGTGTTCGGCGGAGATGGTGCTCGGTACTCAATGTCGAAGGACTGATCGGAGCTCGAAAATTTTCGGACGACTCAGAGTCGGACCGTGGTCGGGCATGGCAGGGAGAGTTTTCTTCCTTCCCCCCGTCTGCGTGAGATGTGGGACTTTCGAGAGACTTTGAACTTTTTTACTGTGCCTATGGCCTGTTCTTCATCAAGTTATGGTATTGTTGCACTGTTGTAACTATATGTTATAATTATGTGGTTTTTGTTAGTTTTTCAGTCTTGGTCTGTCCTGTGTTTCTGTGATATCACACCAGAGGAATATTGTATCATTTTTTAATGCATGCATTACTAAATGACAATAAAAGAGGACTGCGTGTCCTCATAATCTAATCCAATCTAACAATCTAATGTGACCTGACCAGTGCCTTAAAATCTCAGGACTACATCTGGCATAGAAAGTCTATGAAGGTATCAGGGAAACAAATTGCATGCCTTGCCAGTGACTGGATTTAATTGGGGCCTCAGTGCTGGAGCTGCTGGCTTCAAAGTACTGTAAACTTAAAGTTCAGATTTATTATCAAAGTACACATACGCCACTATATACTGCCCTCAGATTCATTTTCTTGCAGGCGGGTACAGAAAAATTAAGAAATACAATAGAATTTATGAAAAACTGTAGAGAAATAAAAACTGACAAACAGCCAACGTGCAAATAAAGACAAACCATGCCAAAATAAAAGTAAATAAATAATACTGAGAACATGAATTGTAGAGTTTTTGAAGGTGAGCCTAGAGCAGGGGCTCCCATTCTGGGGTCCACAGACCCCCTTGGTCTTTGTAAGCGAGTCCATAGGTTGTGGAGTCAATTCAGCTTTCAGGTGAGTGATGTTATTCATGGTGGTTCAGGGGCCTGATGTTCCTGAACCTGGTGGTGTGGGACCTAAGGCTCCTGTACCTCCTGCCCAATGGCAACAGTGTGAAGAGAGCATATCCTGGATGATAATAGTATGAACATTAGTTTCATCATCTTTCCAATAAATTTGGAGAACTTAGCTGAGAAGTTATTGGTGGTACCTTTTAAGAGCCTTGCGTTGCCTGCTGTAGACTTAGGAAACATACAGAAGGACAGGGATAACGCCGTCTGTTAAACCATGAATATTCTTTTGTCAGGTCTGAAGTCTCAATCTTCAGACTCACTTTTCCTGAGTTAACCAAAGCCTGTGCTATCACACAGAAAACCATAGTGAACTTCACCACTGATAACCGCCATTGACTTGTTGGATTAGGGTGTTGAATTGGTATGTTTCTTTCAGCTTGATTTTACTATGTTTGCTTATATTTTTAAATAATCACCTCTATACTGTATGTGTAACTGTTCAGTAAGTTTTCTAGCAATTGTAGTATATCTGCTTTTGTATTTTCCAGGAGCTTCTCAGTTTTTCTGCAGCAGGTGTCACACCACTTGAATCTGGGATATGGCGCCAGGGAGCAGCGCGACCACGGGTGGCATCCTCCAGACGGGTCATGGAACAGCTTCTTTCACTTCTTTTCCGTTCAAGTGTGGTTCTGTTGGAGCCTGTCATCTACATTTTGGCGGCACGCTTTTGGGTTGATTGAGCGACGTGGCGATTCGCTGTGTCCAAGCAAAGTATGCGGCCTGGAGGCCAAGAAGCCTGGAGCTGGGGCATGATCAACTTCATTCTTGACACTCTCACTCAGTAGGCTGAAATAATCGAAACGAGTGTGGAAGACGATCGGGTATTCAGTACCATCTACCCTGCACATGGGATTGGTGGGGGGGTGATGTTTTTCTTTGAATGGGTTCTATGGTTTTCTTTGTTTTGAGGCTGTCTGCGAAAAGAAGAATCTCAGGGTTGTATACTGCATGCATACTTTGATAATAAATATATTTTGCATCTTTGTATCTTTTACAATTTCAACAGTTACTTCTTATCAATGGAATAGGCTTTTATCTCTGGCTTGAGTATGAGATAACAGTGACTTCTTTTTCCTGCAACACACATCAAAGTTGCTGGTGAATGCAGCAGGCCAGGCAGCATCTCTAGGAAGAGGTACAGTCGACGTTTTGGGCTGAGACCCTTCGTCAAGACTAACTGAAAGAAGAGCTAGTAAGAGATTTGAAAGTTGGAGGGGAAGGGGGAGATCCAGAATGATAGGAGAAGACAGGAGGGGGAGGGATGGAGCCAAGAGCTGGACAGGTGATTGGCAAAAGGGATATGAGAGGATCATGGGACAGGAGGCCCAGGGAGAAGGAAGGGGGGGGGGAAGCCCAGAGGATGGGCAAGGGGTATAGTCAGAGGGACAGAGGGAGAAAAAGGAGAGAGAGAGAAAGAATATGTGTATAAAAATAAATAACGGATGGGGTACGAGGGGGAGGTGGGGCATTAGCGGAAGTTAGAGAATTCTCCCTCGGCCTCCTGTCCCATGATCCTCTCATATCCCTTTTGCCAATCACCTGTCCAGGTCTTGGCTCCATCCCTCCCCCTCCTGTCTTCTCCTATCATATCGGATCTGCCCCTCCCCCTCCCACTTTCAAATCTCTTACTAGCTCTTCCTTCAGTTAGTCCTGACGAAGAGTCTCGGCCTGAAACGTCGACTGTACCTCTTCCTAGAGATGCTGCCTGGCCTGCTGCGTTCACCAGCAACTTTGATGAGTGTTGCTTGAATTTCCAGCATCTGCAGATTTCCTCGTGTTTACTTCTTTTTCCTCTTCTTTTCTTTGTTCTTTGTTCTCATAACACCTAATAAAATGGCCGTAACCACTAAGTTTTATGTTTCATTCTAGACTTCCAAAGAATCTCTGGATCAATATCACCAGATCCAACAGCCTAGAGAAGTTCCAGTGACTACAGTAATGGAACTAAGTTGACCAGAACCTGTAATCCTAATTTAATTACAAAGTTCGAGGTAAATTTATTATCAAGGTGCATACATGTCCTCACATACAACCACGAGATTAATTTTCATAACCATCATATAATCAGTGAAAGATCACACCAACTTGGGTTTTGCCAATGTGCAAAAGGCAAAAGATTTTGGTGAGGCCAAATTTAGTTCTGGTCTCCGACCTACAAGAAATTCGACCGAAGCTGGAAAGCCAGAGCAACGTACACAAAGTGCAGGAGGAACTCAGCAGGTCAGGCAGCATCTGTGGAAGCGAACAAACAGTCAACGTTTCGGGTCGAGACCCCTCTTCAGGGCTGGAGAGGAAAGGGGAGAAGATACCAGAATAAAAAGGAGGGAGAGGGGAAGGAGGAGAGCTAGAATGTGATAGGTGAACTCAGGTGGGTGAGAAAGGTAAGAGGCTGGAGAGGATGGAATCTGAGAGGAGAGGAGAGTGGGCCGTAGGAGAACGGGAAGGAGGAGGGGCTTCAGGGGGAGATGATAAGCTGATGAGAAAAAGTAAGAGGCCAGAGTGGGAAATTGAAGAAGAGAGGAGGGGGAAGGAAATGTTTTATCAATAAGCTTGAAAGAGTGCAGAGAATATTGACAGGGATGTCGCTGGTATGAGTCCTGAGTTACAGGAAGAGGTTGAATAGGTTTGGACTTGATTGCCTGGAGCGCATGAGAATGAGGGGAGTTCGTAAAGAGGAACACAAACTTATGAGGGGTACAAACAGGGTGAATGCATACAGGGTTCTCCCCCTGAGGTTGGGAGAAACTAGAGCTAGGAGTATTTAAGAGGAATCTGAGGGCGAGCTGCATCACTCACTGCATGGTGCTAGTGTGGAACAAGCTGCCAGCAGAACTGGCAGGTGCAGGTTTGACTGGAACAGTTAAGAGCAGTGTCGGAGATATATTGATCAGAAAGGGACGGAGGGCTATTGTCCAGGTGCAGGTGTATGGGAACGGGCAGAAAACCAGGCCGGCATGAGCGGAAGGGCCTGTTTTGGTTCTGTAATGCTCCGCCACTGCATGAGTCTAGGGCACCACTGTAACCATTAGCTACTCAGATAAAAGTGGACATACCACTTCAAGCTGAAAATCAAAACTAAATTTTCTTTGTGGTTGAGCAGAGAGAGAGGCTCTAAGTACAGTAATGGCATGAAAAGTGATTTCTTTGTAGCCTTTTATTTCAATCTCCATGGTTAAATGGGTGTTTTTCAAAACAAGACAAAGATTAATACCACAGTCAGCTCTAGTTTCTATTTTACAAAGAGCCCTAGAAGCAAATTAGAAAGTGAACATTGGGTTTACAGGAATTACGTCAATTTATAATCAGAATCAGGTTTCATATCACCGGCATATGTTGTCAAATTTGTTAACTTAGTGGCAGCTGTACAATGCAATACACGATAAATACAAAGCAAAAGCAGTAGAATGGACTAGCTTGGCTGAATAGAACATAGAACATAGAAATCTACAGCACAGTGAAGGCCCTTCGGCCCACAATGTCATGCTGACCATGTAACCTACTCTAGAATCTGCCTAAAATTTCCCTACTGTATAGCCCACTATTTTTTTAAGCTCCACGTACCTATCTAAGACTCTCGTTAAAGACCCTACTGTATCCGCTTCCACCACTGTCACTGGCAGTGCATTCCACACACCCACCACTCTCTGTGTACGACACCTATCTCTGCAATCTCCTCTGTACCTGCTTCCAAGCACCTTAAAACTATGCCCCCTCGTGTTAGCCATTTCAGCCCTGGGAAAAAGCCTCTGGCTATCCACATGATCAATGCCTCTCATCATCTTATACACCTCTATCAGGTCACCTCTCATCCCTCCATGACTCCAAGGAGAAAAGGCCAAGTTGACTCAATCTATTCTCATAAGGCATGCTCCCCAATCACGGCAATATCCTTGTAAATCTCCTCTGCGCTCTCTCTATAGTATCCACATCCTTCCTGTAGTGAGGTGACCAGAACTGAACGCAGTACTCCAAGTGGGGTCTGACCAAGGTCTTATATAACTTTAACATTACTTCACATCTCTTGAACTCAATCCCACGGTTGATGAAGGCCGTCACACCAAACGACTTCTTAACAACACCGTCAACCTGCACAGCAGCTTTGAGTGTCCTATGGGCGTGAACCCCAACATCTCGCTGATCCTCCACACTGCCAGGAGTCTCACCATTAATATTATATTCTGTCTTCAAATTTGAATAGCTTGATTCTCTCTGTACACTCAGTGGCCATTTCATTAAGGACCTCCTGCCTCTGAGTGAATGTTCATGGTCGTCTGCTGCTGTAGCCCGTCCACTTCAAGGGTCAATGTGTTGTGGGTTCAGAGACGCTCTTCTGCACACCACTGTTGTAACGTGTGGTTATGTGAGTTGCTGTTGCCGTCCAGTCAGCTTGAACCAGTCTGGCCGTTCTCCTCCGACCTCGTTCATAAACAGGGTGTTTTCACCCTCAGAAATCCCGCTCACTGTTTTTTGTTTCTCACACCACTCCCTGTAAACTCTAGTGACTGTTGTGCCTGAAAATCCCAGCTGATCAGCAGTTTCTGAGATACCCAAACCATCCCATCTAGTTAAAGTCACTTAGATCACATTTCTTCCCCATTCTGATGTCTGGTATCAGCAACAACTGAACCTCTTGTCCGTGTCCGCATGTCTTTATGCACTGGGTTGCTGCCACGTGATTGGCTGATTAGATATTTGCATTACTAAGCACGTGCACGGAGCTGAGGAACACACAAATATTGCCTGCGTTCAGCGGATGCAGCAAAGAGAGATTGGAAAAATATTCCAAAAGGACATTTGAAAATAACGAAGGTTTTTCTCTCTGGAGTTATTGAATCTGTTTCTGCGGCAAAGATCGGTACCCAGATGGAGCAAATCTCTGGTCATCAGCAATGCAGAAACAAAAGCAAATGTTTCCTTTTTCAAGTTGAAAAAAAAGCAAAAACCTGCAGTAATCAGAAACCTGAAATAAAAGCAGGAAATACCGGAGACAGCTGTCAAAGTAGGCAGGTTTGTAACTGCAAGGATTGAGGATCAATACTGACCTTCAGCACTGCCTGAATGGAACGTGTACACTCTCCCATAACCGTGGGGGTCACTTCAAGCTGTGCGAGTTAACGTCGCAGAGGTTAATTGGCTACTGTGTATTCCCCTTTGATGTGGGTAATTAGCAAAGCATTCAGAAAGGAATTGCAGAGTGCATGCAGAGAGATAAGAGGAGATGAGATAGGACTTCTGCAGATGCTGGAAATTCAAGCAACACACATCAAAGTTGCTGGTGAACGCAGCAGGCCAAGCAGCATCTCTAGGAAGAGGTACAGTCGACGTTTCAGGCCGAGACCCTTCATCTTCTTAGAGATGCTGCTTGGCCTGCTGCGTTCACCGGGAACTTTGATGTGTGTTGCTTGAGATAGGACTGATGAGTTTGTTCTAATTGAAGCCAGCACTTGAAGTGAGGGAGAGAAACAGTATTAATACTTCAGATCTAATAACAGGTCATCAACTGCAACCATTACATAGCTTTCCCTCTCCCTCCCCCTCTCTCTTCCCCTCTCCCTCTCCTTCACCCTCAACTTCTCCCTCTCCCTCTCCCTCCTAGGTTCAGACGGAATTCGATGAACTCGATGGGAGACCCTGGGGCAAGTATACTGAGGCATGGGACGTTAAGAGAGCTTATGTGGGATTGGGCACAATGAACTGGATTCTAAACAAGAACTTAAACAGACAGTACTGAGGGAGTGTCACACTGTTGGAGGGACGGTACTGAGGGAGTGTCACACTGTCAGAGGGACAGTATCGAGGGAGTGTCTCACTGTCAGAGGGACAGTACTGAGGGAGTGTCACACTGTCAGAGGGACGGTACCGAGGGAGTGTCTCACTGTCGGAGGGACGGTACCGAGGGAGTGTCGCACTGTCAGAGGGACAGAGAAATTGCTTTTAAGAAGTTGAACACCAAATTGATAGAATTCTTTTCTGAACAAGTTTGTTATGTTCAGAAACATAATGGCCCAGCAAGAGAGATAGAAGAGATTTAGAAGATCTTGAGAAATGGTAACATTAAAAAAATATTCGGCAAATCCAGATAAAGGACACAGATGTACAGTATTACCAACACTGAAGAGAGAGGCAAGAGAAGAACAGTTTATTTGGATACAATCTACCTTCCTATTAAAACGACACCGGGGAAATTCTTGCTCAAATAGTCTATAGATGAGTAAGCGCAACACACACAAAATGCTGGAGGAACTCTGTAGGCCAGGCAGCATCTATGGAAAAGAGTGAACAGTCGACATTTCGGGCTGAGATCCTTCGTCAGGACTGGAAAGGAAGGAAGAAGATGCCCAGTTTGCAGGGCAGGGGGGTTAGAAATGAAAAAATCCAGAGCAGCCAGAGAGCCAGGGTGGAGTGTCCAAAGAGAGGAGGAGGGGTGAACATGGGAGAAGGGGTCATCAGCGCGGGATGTGGACTCCTTGTCAAAGAAATGGGCTCGGAGACAGAGGCAACTGAAGAAAACCTCGACATTGTGGCGGGCGCGGAACTCACTGAGGTGCGGGCACAGGAGGACAAAGGTGAAGCCCTCGCTGAGGACAGATCGTTCTGCCTCAGAGAGGAAAGGTTTGAGGGAGTAGTGAAGACCCGGCATGGAAGGGAGCTGGGATCAGAAGGGGGAAAATTGCTGGTGGTGTCAGAGGGGAGAGGAGGGTTGGGGTGTTCAGGGAAGGTGGGGTAGGAGGGAAATGGATGCTCTGAGGACCCAAGATGAGTAAAATTCCAAATAATATTCAGATATTTGAACAGCTTGTAATCCATCACCATTTGGAAATATTTTGTTCTATGGTTGTTACAAACAAAGATTAAGTCATAATTGATGCAAGATCTACATTCAATTCAATTCAACTCAAGTTTAATTGTCATTCAACCATTTCTCATGAATACAGTCAAACGAGACAGCTTTACTCCAGGACCAATGTACAAAATGCAGTACCAACAGTCACACACAGCACAAAGCACACATAACACATATCAGGTAGAAAGATACAGCCACTCAATAAAAGAGACCAAACACAAACCATCCAATGCCCCGGAAATCTGAAGAAATTGCATGAAATGTGATTCTTAAGCTCCTTCTCAGACTGACAGGCAAAGATAGAACCTTCTGCATAAACATGCTTGAAGTTGTTCGTGAGCATTTTTGAAGAGATTCCATTGAGCTTCTGCTGACAGATTGGAAGCTTTGACATTTCAGGACTCTTCACCTTGATTCAGTGTCTTGGATTCTCAGCTGCGTTGGAGAGTTGAAGTGTCATCTCATCTTAATCTCTAGTCTAATGAGGCTCAGCAACAGGAATGTGCCAGTAAAACTTCATTTCTATAGCAACGGCCTTCCACTTTGCTTCACAGAAGTGCGACCAGGCAAAAAGAATTGACCCTGAGCCATGTGCGAAGATGTGAAGACAGGTGACGAATCGTCCATTGAACTGTGAAGAGGAATTTTGAAGAGGTGGATTGTTTAAATCTGGGAGATGGTAAGAGGGCAGAGTCAGACAGGCAAACTGACGGAGTGGGTTACAGGGGTGGAGGAGTTTAGGGAGATGGGGAGAGGTGCATCCACAGAGGGACCTTAAAACTAGCTTGAGTTTTCAAAGTTCAAAGTACATTTATTCTCAAAGTATCTATGCACTACACAACCCTAAGATTTGTCATCCCACAGACAGCCACGAAACAAAGAAAACCATGGAAACCTGTTCAAAGAAAAACGTCAACCCCTCCCCCACCCCCAGCATGCAGAAAAAGAACAAATCGCACAAATGGCAAAAAAAAAAATGAGGGAGAAACACAGAATATAAAACATTAAGCCACAAACAGCCCAGGAATGTTCAGTTTCAGCTCAGTTCAGTTCGATCCAGCGCTGTGTTGTTCATCCACTGCAGGCCGCAGAGCCTGTCCGCCCCGATCAAAACAGCAACAAAAAAGAAGCAGCCAAAAACTGGAAACACAGCATAACATGAACTACAGAGTCCAATCCCCAATCCACAAACCTCATCCATTAAACCTTGCCCAAGATACAGGACTCCAGCACCGTCCTCTGGTAACAATGAGTGAGAGGGGGAGAGAGAGACACTGGTTGAATGCAGGCACCTTCCTCCAGGAGAATGAGAGAGAGAGAGAGATCGGTCACTTGCAGGCAAGTGATACCGAACACCCACTCGCCCTCTGCTCTCGTCCTCGCTGAGTTCAATCTTCCCTGAAGCTTTCGTCAGCGAGAGCGGTGAGAAGTGAAGTCGATCATGGACTCGCACCCAGTCTCCAGGCCGCACACTTTGCTCAAAACCTCACCAGACCCCCCTCGGAGACAGCAAAGCACCAAATTGCTCAATTGGCCTGAAAACACACCGTCAAACTGTAGAGCACAGGCTCCAATCGTAGCAGAATCGTATCTGAATGAAGAAGAAACAAAGTAAAAGAAACAACCTTGTGAACCCTCTGAAGAATGCTGCCTTTCCCGCTGGTGTCACCTTCTCCGGGAGCAGGAGGTATCTTTGAATCAGAAGATTAGCTTTATTTGTCACATGTACATCGAAACATACAGTGAAATGAGTTGTTTGCATCAATGACAAACGTATTTCGATGATGGCCAGGGACAGCCCACAAGTGCTGCCGCACTTCCAGCAGTGACATTACATGCCCGCATCTTACTAACCCATCCCGTGTACCTTTGGAATGTGGGAGAAACCCATCTCCTTACCGACACCGGCGGGAATTGAACCCCGGTCGCCTGCAGTGTAAAACCTCGTGCTAACCATTGCAGGACTGTTCCACCCCAAGGCTTTGCTTAAACCAACAGGCAAAAGGGTAATGCTTGAACAGGAACAGCGCGGCGGTGCTGGAGTTAAAAAAAGTGTCTTCCGAGACTGAAAATAGCTGGAGGAATTAGGGAATGAGGAAGGAAGTTATGTGCCGGCCTGCTCTCCTTCCTAGACCCAAAGATGCACAGAGCGGTCATTCTTATCATCACGGAGAATAGGATGAAAGAATCTGACGTTTAAGAATCAATCAAACCATTTATTAAAGGAAAGAATGACTGAACTTGCATTAGCCTGAGGGCTCTGTCGGTTGGAGTCGACCATGAATATTGTGTCCTAGCTGTGTAGATACACAAGCCTAGGCAGTATGATATGGAGAGCAAGCTGTTGCCCCTGTAGCAAGCTCCCCCTGTCCACACATCTGCAGACAACCCACCCTGCAAAAACTCATTTCAGGGAGGTAGCACCATCAATTTGCGGGAGACTCCCAGAACTTCCAGGAGAGGTGGGATGTCTGCAATAGAGTAGCTCCTGAGCAGCTAGCCGGCTAGTTTAAATAACGTTAGTTATGCTAATGAACGAGTGAAACCTGTTAAACTCACCTCAACATGTCTTTTACAGTCTTAACCCACCATGGGCAATAGAAAAGTCACTGTTGCAAACAGTGCAGCGAGCAACACTGTCATTATTTTTGACCCCTATTAGGCAGGGGTACACTTTAGTGTAGTCTGGGGTGACGTACGTTTTATATTTTCTTTTTTTGGAACACTCTGCCATGGCGCTCTCTCTCTCTCTCGTGGTTGTTCTCTCGCTCGCTCACTCTCAAAAAAATTGATATTGTATATAATTTGCGGGCATCAGGGAGCCACAATTAATATGCGGGAGACTCCCGGAACTTCCAGGAGAGGTGAGATGTCTGCATCTGATGAACTCAAAGGGACGGCAGAGATCGAAACAGTTTAGCACCAGTTTTGATAGTCAGTGTTGAACTCAACGAAGGACTGCCAAAGAGACTCCAGCTCCAGGTTTTTCCCTCGGGGCTTACTCCCGAAGCCTTCCCCATGAATGGGTATAGCAACTAGACAATGGAGGTTTGACGTCGGGGTTTTCCTTCTCCTAGATGAGCTGCCAACCACAGCTGATGAGCCCCGTCTGCCCAAAACAACCAATTTTAAAGCACCAGTAACCTGCCTTTGCCCATTCTCCTGTCAGTAGAAATGGTTCTGCCGGGCCTAGTAACGAAGCCACACGTGAAGGCCAGGAGCTGGCTGTGCCTGTCAGAGATTATCTGAGGCTACTTGCATTAGTAGCACCCTTCTTACTAGGCTGAAGTGCTTTGCTGGACCTAATTGTCTCTCGCACAGTTGCTGTGTTTCTGCACAGTAAGATCCCACAGAGCAACATATTTCTGATGGGGAACAGGGACTGGGCAGGAGTTTCTGCTTCGCTCAGCCTTGGAAGGCAGGCCTGATTCATATTTGCTGCCCACTCCCAATTGCCTCAGCTAAAAACGGTTCATTGGCTCAAAAACGGCGTTCTCGAGTGAGTCGTGTGCCCCGTGAGTGTTTACAAGGATTCAGCCTCAGAGTTACTCCCACAGGCACTGGTCAAAGTCAAAGTAAGCTTATTATCAAAGAACGTATATGTAACACTCCGGTTCCATCGACTGCGTAAGTCTAGGGAAGGCACCCTTTGGCCCCGCCAAACGAGGGTGATTGAAGTGCATGCTCCTCTGAATCCCCCGTTTGTGTGGATGCTGCGTGATTTGTTACCCTGTTACAAATCAGTTCCATGTAATAACAGACAGTACACCACATACAATTAAAAGATTTAGCTTTATACGGAGGAATTTAAGGTGGGGAGTTATATGGGAGGAAGGGTTTGAGGGTTGGCACAACATTGTGGGCCGAAGGCCCTGTACTGTGCTGTACTATTCTATGTTCTATGCTTATGATTCTTAATTTGGCTAAAGGGTCTGTAAAGAAAAAGGAAAAAAAAGAAAAGGGCCCATTTTAAATGGAACAGTCTAACGTGCACCCCAAGTTGGAGCTCAGTTTCCTGGCCCCACTCTGGGTTGACCCTCTGACCTCTCTCTCTTCTCCCCTCTCAAAAGTCCCAAGCCCAACCTTAGTGGCCCTCACCAGAGAATCCTCCCCTGAATCTGTTCATCCCAACTGTATGGCACACATTTCTCCTATCTCTTATCTTCAACAGTAACTCAAGCAAGCACCTTACACAGAGAACAGAAAAGCATAACAGAGAGAAAAAATGAACCATGTGAACCAGGGCATTACATATATAAGCCTGGAATACATTTCCTTCCAGGCACTTACTGGAAAATACAACAGTGCCGGCTGATGGTGTAGGGGCATCCACATTGGTCGTCAAAGCAAATGGTCCTGGGTTCGAATCCAGCCGGCTCCTTGCTCACTTTCTGTCCGTGCCTGATCTGAGCGCCAGGCCAGCAACCCGGCCTCATAAAAAAAAGTCAAAAATGCTAAAGATGCGACAAGGTTGCCACTCGACGCTCCACAAGGCGCAGAGTGGAATAGACACAACAACGAAATACAATAGGTGTTATGTAAAGCAAGAAATTACAGAGATCGACAAACAACCAATGTGTAAAAGAACACCAGTCGTGCAGATAACAAAAAAGTAAATAAATAAAACCTGAGTTGTCGACTCTTTGAAAGTAAGTGTAGAGCTCGGGGGGGTTCTCAGCCTGCAGTCTGCAGACACTTCTGTTAATGGGGCCCATGGCATTAAAAAAAAGCTTTGGAACTCTTGGGGAGTTAGCCCTGATGAAGTGTTCTTGGCCCAAAACATCGACTGTCTATTCATTTCCATAGATGCTGCCTGACCCGCTGAGTTCCTCCAGCATTTTGTGTGTTCTGCTCTGGGTTTCATTGTGTTTGGGTGTCAGTTGTGTTGAGATGGGCCAAGTTATCCGTGCTGGTTCAGGAGCCTGATGGCTGACAGATAATAACTGTTCCTGAATATGGTGGTGTGGGACCCGATGGTGGTAGTGTCATTGTGTGCACTCGCAGCACTGGATCCAATCCTCGGCTTTGCCTATTGCCCATTGCCGGGGCCGGGGTCAAAGCGCTCGGCAGAGATGGCGCTCGGTGCTCGATGTCGGAGAGCTGGTCGGAGGCTCGGAGTTTTCGGACGGACTCGGAGTCGGACTGTGGTCGGAAGCTTCCAGGATGCTGCATCGGCAAGTTGGCGGCGCTGGAGGTTCACCATCTGCATGAGATGATGGGACTTTCGAGAGACTTTGAGACTTCACCATGCCATGGTCTGTTCTTATCAAATTACGGTATTGTTTTGCACTGTTGTAACTATATGTTATAATTATGTGGTTTTTGTTAGTTTTTAAGTCGGTTTGTCATGTGTCTCTGTGATATCATTCTGGAAAAACATTGTATCATTTCTTAATGCATGCATTACTAAATGACAATAAAAGAGGACTGCATGTCGTCATAACCTAAAAAAATATGGAGGAACAGCAGGCTTTCTCAGTCACAGAGGTCATAGGCAGCGTCTCAACTCAACTCACGATCCAACCCAGGAGCAGAGGAACGGCAGAAGGGACGAAACAAGAGGGTAGGCTTAGGAACGCCGACAGAGCCTCAGGAGGGACAACTGAGAGACCCCTTTAAATAATCACAGAATGCGGAAAACACGTGCCAGGCACAATTCGCTTGACAAGATTAAACCGAAAGGGCGAGTTAAGACAGCGGTTAGCAAATACAAGTGCTCGAGAAGCCTAGATCAATGTTCTACAGCAAGCCACAGAGGCCCACAGGGCTCATGACAGTAGTGAGAAGAGAGCACGGCCTGAATGATGGAAGACCTTGAAGATGGATAGTGCTTCCTTGCGGCAGCGCTCCTTGCAAGTGAGCTCCACGAGAGCGAGCGGCTTTGCCTGTGATGATCCAGGCTCTATTCATCAGTTTCTAGACTTTTCCTGCATTTATTTCTCAACCTTATGAACTGAATCTGTATTCTCTCACTGCCCTTGGTAGGTTTGATCTCAATCTTCTGGCACGGAAGCCTGTATCATAGCTACTGTTCCTGATGTATTGATAGAATCCTCGCACAGGCAGAACAGACACGAACAGCTATTTGAGGAAACGAACCCACACTGCAGTGTTGGACTCCCTCAACTGGGAGGGAAATTGCTCACTCAAACCCCGTAAGCCAGCCAAAATCCGGTTGTTGAAGGAATCATTCACGGGGCTTTGAGCTCTAAAACCTTCTGCTTCACTTTGATGGCCCAAGATCTTTGGTGCAATCTGGCGGTGACTCACGTTTGAGAATTGGGGGTGAGATCCAAGCAGCAGAGAGCATCAGCCACAAATGTGCAGAGCAGGAACCCAGTCACACTGCAATAAGCTGGATACCGTTGTGCCACTCTAATTAAAGGGCTGTTCTTTCAGTTTCCCTTTGTGGTCAAATATGTGACACAGATCGAAACAGGCTAAATCTTTGACCCAGCGTCAAAGTCCCAGGACAGGTCTGTTAAGGGCTAGGCTCCTTACATAGCAAATAAGAACTGCAGCAACCAATCTTTGAACCTGAATGTGGATTGTAGGTTAAATTTAAAATGAAGCCCTGGAGCTGTGGACATCGGTTAATTAAAAATCAGACAGTGCTGATTAACGTTCATTTTGGGTGTCTGGAGTGTGGGTGCGAAGAAGGAGATGTGAGAATTATATGTAATTCAAAGCATTGTAGATATATTATAACTATAGAATTGTCCTTTGATCTGTAGCATATAAAATGTCATGTAATATTGGGACAAACAGGCCTCTTCTACCAAGAGTGTTTCGTTTTGTTGAATAAAACACTTCTGTATCCATTAGCTTCAGTGTCTCCCTGAAACTTTACAACACACTCAATGCGAAACCTTATGTTTCTAATCAGGTATGGAGCTTCATAAATCTGGCTAAGAGTTGCTTGTTTAAAAAACACAGGAGAGGACTCTAGATTCCGCTAAATAGAGTTGTGGGGCCTATCTGCTGGGGGCAAAAGTAGTACAAAGAACAGGGAAAAGAAGCTACTCTTCTGGTGTGGGAGAGGAGAAAGAATCATAGTTGAAAACCAAGAGCAAAGCATCTGCTTGGTTCTGGTCACCTCACTACAGGAAGGATGTGGATACTATAGAGAGAGTGCAGAGGAGACTTACAAGGACGTTGCCTGGATTGGAGAGCATGCCCTATGAGAATCGGTTGAGTGAACTTGGCCTTTTCTCCTTGGCGCCACAGAGGACGAGAGGTGACCTGACAGAGGTGTACAAGATGAGGAGAGGCATTGATTGTGTGGATAGCCAGAGGCTTTTTCCCAGGGCTGAAATGGCTAACATGAGGGGGCATAGTTTTAAGGTGCTTGAAAGTAGGTACAAGGGGGAAGTCAGAGTTAAGGTTTTCACACAGAGTGGTGGGTGCATGGAATGCTTTGCTAGTGATGGTAGTAGAGGTGGATACAATAGGCTCTTAGATAGGTACATGGAGCTTAGAAAAAGAGAGGGCTATGCAGTAGGGAAATTCTAGGCAGTTTCTGGAGTAGGTTGCATGGTCGGCACAACATTGTGGGCCGAAGGGCCTGTAATGTGCTGTAGATTTCTATGTTCTATCTTTTTTTAACTGAGCTGAGTGTCTGAGCATCAACGGACATTTGTACCAAGCAGAGTGTATAAAGAAAACGCAAGACCAACAGATGGGACTGTCTCTTATTTATAGAGTGGCTGCCTCTCACACAGACAAAATCCCTTCCAACCCCAACTGCTTGGCACTAGAGAGCTGGAGCTGCTTGACTGAAGAATGGTTAGTGTTGCTCTGGACTGCGCTCCTCAAGCAACTGAAATTCCCTGGGTAGATACAACTGCCTCGGGTAAAGACATCTCCTTCCCAGCCGAAGGTGAATAAGCAGTGTTGGGATGCTCATTAAAATCTCAAACCACTGTTCTTATCAACAGCTAGAGGCAACTCTCTTTCTTCTTCCTCCTTTTGTTAAGCCTTCTTTCACCTACCTAATTGATTATTTTTACGATGATACAAAAGTTGGTGGTGTTGTGAATAGTGTGGAAGCTGTTGTAGGTTACAGCGGGCAGTGACAGGCTGCAGAGCTGAGCTGAGAAATAGCAGGTAGAGTTCAGTCTGGAAAAATTTCAAGTGATACATTCTGGAAGGTCGAACCTGAGGCAATGATTCAAAGACTCAAGGTACATTTATTATCAAACTGCGTATGCAGTGTGCGACCCTGAAATCGGTCTTCCTCACAGATAGTCACAAAACCAAGGAACAACATGAACCAACTTGCCCAAAGAAAAATATCAAACATCAAATCACAAAAAATGTCACGCAAACAGCAAAAAACACCACAATCGAAAACATAGACTATAAAACACAAAGGGCAGGTTTCAATACAAGGTTAGTGGCAAGATTCTCAGGAGAGTGGTGGAACAGAGGCATCTTGGGGTCCAGGTCCATAGATCTCTCAAAGTCGCTGCACAAGCCGATAAGGTGGTTAAGAAGGCATATGGTGCGTTGGCCTTCATTATTTAGGGGATTGAGTTAAAGAGCCACGAGGTAATGTTGCAGCTTTATAAAAGGCTAATTAGACCATGCTGGTGTGCAGTTCTGGTCACCTCATTATAGGAAGATGTGGAAGTTTTAGAGAGGGTGCCGAGGAGATTTATTGGGATGCTGCCTGGATTAGAGAGCATATCCTATAATGAGAGCTTGAGCAACCTTGGGCTTTTCTCTTTGGAGCAAAGTTGGATGAGAGGTGACTTGTAGAGTAGACCTCCTATACCTAATAAAGTGGCCACTAAGTGTACTGTATGTTTGTGGTCTTTTGCTGCTGTAACCCATCAACTTCAAGGACTGATGTGTTGTGAGTTCAAAGATGCTCTTCTGCACACCACTGTTGTAACGTGGGGTTACTAGAGTTACTGTCACCTTCCTGTCAGCTTGAACCAGTCTGTCCATTTTCCTCTGACCTCTCTCATTAACAAGGCATTTTCGCCCACAGAACTGCTGCTCACTGGATTTTTTTTTCACACCATCCTCTGTAAACTCTAGAGACTGTCATGCATGAAAATCCCAGGAGATCAGCAGTTTCTGTAATACTCAATCCACACAGTATGGCACCATCGATCACTTCATGGTCAAAGCCACTTAGCTCACATTTCTTCCCCATTCTGATGTTTGGTTTGCACTACAACTGAACCTTTTGACCATCTCTGTATGCTCTTAAGCAATGAGCTCTTCGGGCTTGTGTGGGCATTTGGGCTCTGAGGTTTTTAGAGGACCTGAATTGGTTAATTGTTGTTTAATGAGAGACATTAAACACTTAAGAGTTCCTTGTGTTTTTCTCTAGTGACTTGTGGCTTTGTAATGTGGTCTTCTGGTGCTTTCTGTTTAAACTTGTTAAGTTTATTTTGATAGACTCAAGGATTTTGTGGTAAGCGGATGCCCAATTAGTGCTACTTGCGGGGTCCTAGTTTTGAGATTGTTACTTCTCATGGTGTCACTCGTCCGAGCCACAGATATTCTGTTGGAATCCTTAAGAATAAACTTAGTCGCCGTCTCTACATTGGAGTCTGCCTTTCCTCCGCGCGTGGGCTCCAACGTTGCCAGCGCACATCGTGGCTCTTTTATGCATTGAGCTGCTGCTACGTGCTTGGCTGACAATACCTCTTTATTAACGAGCAGGTGTACTGGTGTGCCTAATAAAGTGGCCACTGAATCTATATTGTCATGAACCAGTTTGTGGGACAAAACCGATCCAGCTCCACTGGCCCCTGAACCTTGTTGAATCAATCAAGTGGTTGTCTTCCTGGACTACGTTAATTTCAATGACTGTGCAACAGTTTCACAGCGTATGTTCGCTCCTTACGGTGATTATTTCCACTTTAAGAACACAGTGCATTTCCCTTTTAAGAAAGTTTGCAACAGCACGGCAATGAAGAAGCAGATTTATCTTCATCTCGCCTGGGCAGTAATATACGTGCTTCATTATTAATGCAGGGCCTAACCTCTCAAAGTTTATAGCCAGTACTGTTGACATTGCAGAGTTCATTCATTTGAGTTTAAATTTTCCAACTGCATTCTTAGGATTCGAACTCGCATTTCAGATCAATACTTAGGCCTTTAGGTATGAGCCTAGTAACATAACCACCACACTACCATGTCTTTAACAACCTAAGTCCACTATCTCCAGTTGTAAAGTGCAGCACTTACTATATAAACGGAGCTGTTTTCCAAGGACTCTCTCTCAGCTTTTCCTTTCAGTCAAATAACTAACTGCCGGAGGAACTCCAGCACCTGTGGGGGAAAATGTACAGTCGATGCTTTGGGTCGAGACCCATCATCAGGTCTCGGCCCAAAATGTCAATTGCTTACTCTCCCCTGTGTAGATTCTGCCTGAGCTGCCGGGTTCCTCCAGCACTTGGCGTGTGCTGCTCAAGCTGCTGTGTCTGGCTGACGTTTCATGTCGAGACCCTCGTCTATTATCTGGACTGGCTTCATCTCAGTCCTGATGAGGGCTCGTGACCCAAAGCGTCAAGTGCCCATTTCACCACACGGATGCTGCCTGGCCTGCTGAGTTCCTCCAGCATTTTGTGTGCATTGCTCAGGATTTCCAGAATGTTGTGTTTTTCACATTTCAGGATGACTTCAAAGCACCGAGTTTCCATTTTCCCACACTGATGCTGCCTGGCCTTCTGAGTTCCTTTCGTGTTCTTTTTTTCGCTCCAAATTCCACCATCTACAGTCTCTTGTGTCTCCATGAATCCTTTTCTAACTGAATGCAGTGCAACAAGTGAAGGATGGTATCAATTGTCACCGAGGCATTAGACTGACCACCACAGGCTGCAGGTAATATTGGGCCCACTAAAGCCATTTGGAAATTCTGACAGTATTGTATGGAGATCACATGGTCATAGTGAGATACAACATGGAAACTTTGGCACACCAGGTCCACACTGATTTACACTAATCCTACACTAGCATCATTTTAAGATAAATAGATAGATACTTTATTGATCCCAAAGGAAATTATGGTGACAAGTGCACATGGTTTTTTACCGTGCCCATGGTCTGCTCTTTATCAAATTATGGTATTGCTTTGCACTGTTGTAACTATATGTTATAATTATGTGGTTTTGTCAGTTTTAGTCTTGGTTTGTCCTGTGTTTCTTGTGATATCATTCTGGAGGAACATTGTATCATTTTTTAATGCATGCGTTTCTAAATGACAATAAACGAGGACTGAATGTCCTCATAATCTAATATACAAATATTAGAAGAGAAGTAAGAAAGAATAAAAGCAAGTTACCTTAAAAATAAGATGTACAAGATTTACAAGTCAAAGATTTCAAGATCACTTCCCTGGCTGCAGGTTGACTAATTATACAGCCTGATGACTGCGGGCAAGAATGACCTCATATAACGCTCTTTGGACCAGCGCAGTTGCCTTAGTCTATGACTAAAAGTGCTCCTCTGTTCAGCCAAGGTGGCATGCAGAGGGTGAGAAACATTGTCCAGAATTGCCAGGATTTTCCGTAGGGTCGTTTGTTCTGCCACAGCCTCCAGTGGGTCCAGTTTGAATCCTATAACAGAGCCAGCCTTTCTAATCAGTTTATTGAGCCTGTTGGCATCACCCGTGTTGATGCCATTGCCCCAGCACACCAGTGCATGGAAGATCGTGCTGGTGACAACAGACTGGTAGAACATGTGAGGGAGAGGCCTGCATACTCTAAAGGACCTCAGTCTCCTCAGGAAGCAGAGGGGACTCTGGCCCTTCTTGTACACAGCCTCCGTGTTGGTGCTCCGCTCAAGTCTGTTGTCCGGGTGCAGCCCCAGGAACTTGTTATTCCCCCTGCACTCCCCCCAGAGTCCATCACCCACCTCGACACTAAGGACAATTTGCCATGGCCAGTCATCCTACCCAAGAGCATGTGGCTGGAAACTGGAGCACCCAGAGGAAACCCAGGCAGGGAGAAAAAACTCGAACCGCACACCCAGACAGCGCCCGAGGGCAGGATTGAACCTGCGTCTCTGTCGCTGTGAAACGCCAGCTCTAACAGCTGTGCTGGTGTACTGTCCTTCACTTGCCCCACTCCCAGTTATTTGTCAACTTTAGTGTGTCCCAGCTGCTCCTTGGGCTGTCCCATTGTCAGACCATAAGGCATAGGAACAGAATTGAGCCATTCTGTGGCTGTGGCTACTCTGGATACTACAGAACTTACTACTGCAGCTCTGCCAATCACTGAGTGTGACTACAAAGAATCTCCCCCCACATTCACCCCCTGTCAGAGCAGGCAGTGGTCAGAGTGATAAGCTTACTGGAAATAGTAAATACCACTCACCAGGGAAATTGAGGTACAATCACTGGGCCGTTCATCATAAGAGAGTCGGACACAGGAGCAGAATTGGGCCATTTGGCCCATCTAGATTGCTCCACCATTCCATTATGGCTGAATTTTTTAATATAACTCTTACAAGCCCATTCTCCTGCCTTCTCCCTGTAACATTTGACATCCTTGCTAGTCAAGAGCCAATCAACCTCTACTTAAAATATACCTGATGATTTGGCCTCCACAGCTGCCTTTGGCTGTGAATTCCATAAATTCACCACCCCTGGCTAACAAAATGCCTCCTCATCTCTGTCCTTTATTATATGTTCCTGATTGAAACATATAAGATTATTAAGGGATTGGACACGCTAGAGGCAGGAAACATGTTCCCAATGTTGGGGGAGTCCAGAACCAGAGGCCACAGTTTAAGAATAAGGGGTAGACAATTTAGAACGTAGTTGAGGAAAAACGTTTTCACACAGAGGGTTGTGGTTCTGTGGAATGCTCTGCCTCAGAAGGCAGTGGAGGCCAATTCTCTGGAGTCTTTCAAGAAAGAGTAAGATAGAGCTCTTAAAGATAGCAGAGTGAAGGGATATGGAGAGAAGGCAGGAAAAGGATACTGATTGTGGATGATCAGCCATGATCACAGTGAATGGTGGTGCTGGCTCGAAGGGCTGAATGGCCTACTCCTGCACCTATTGTCTATTGTCCTTGTACTCTGAGGCTGTGCCCTTTGGTCCCAGACTCCCCCCACTAATGGAACCACCCTCTCCGTGTCCACTCTGTTGAGGGCTGCTTGCAGGTAGGGCAACCATCTGAGTTCTGCAGCCACCCTGGTTCCAACCTCCACTGTGGTCCGTGCTGCGTCTGCACGTTGTCCTTGTGACCACCTGGCTTCCCTTAGGGTGCTCCAGTTTAATCCCGAAGGTGTGCAGGTTGAAACGTCAACGGACTGCAGAGAAAATCTGTTGGAAAGCATGGCTCACTGACAATATCAGTAAGAAATTGTCTGCTTTGCCTATTACTGAGAATAGAATTCAGTACTTGGGAACTATAAGACCATAAGATATAGGAGCAGAATTAGGCTATCAGAACCATTGAGTCTGCTCTGCCATTTCATCATGGCTGATCCGTTTTCCCTCTCAGCCCCAATCTCCTGCCTTCTCCCCATATCCCTTCTTGCCCTGACCAACCCAGGATCTGTATACCTTTGCCTTAAATATACCCCATGACTAGGCCTCCACATATGCCTGTGGCAACAAATTCCACAGAGTCACCACTCTCAGGCTAAAGAAATTCCTCCTGATCTCTGTTCTAAAAGGATGCCCCTGTATTCTGAGGCTGTGTTCTCTAGTCTTAGACTCTCCACCACAGGAAACATCCTCTCCACATCCACTTTACCGAAGCCTTTCAACATCCGATAGGTTTCAATGAGGTCGCCCCTCATTCTTCTGAATTAGAAGACCTAGAGCCATCAAATGCTCCTCATAGGACAAGCCGTTCAATACCAGAATCATTTTTGTGAATCTTCTTTGAACCCTCTCCAGTTTCAGCACACCCTTTCTAAGATAAGGGGCCCTAAACTACTCACAATACCTCAAGTGCTTCAGCAGTGCTTTATAAAGTCTCAACATTACATCCTTGCTTTTATATTGAATTGATTCAACATCCAGGAAAGACAGAGCCTGGAATTAGCAAATCTCTGTAATAACGTTGAGAAAAATGGACCAGATCGTCAGAGACCATTACCCACACTTGATGTTTAAAAGAGCAGGTTATGTAAAAGAAATTGCCTGTAATTATCAAAAAATGTTCGGGGTTAAAATATAGCCAAAAATTCTTTGGAGGAGAAATTATTAATTGCAATCTATTTGTTACTCGAGATGCATGTCGGATTGCCATCGCAAATTGATGTGGTTTGTGCAACAGCATACGCTAAAGGTCCCAAAGGGATCCAGATGGAGTCTGTGGTCTGAAAGCTGCATAAACTAGTTATATCTCCAGATAAATGGCCCTTTGATTATTGAAAACAGAGATGGAAACTGAGCATTCTCTGGCCTGAAGCAATCGTGAGGAGCTTGAGATTTGGTATGCCACCAAAAACGCTCACGAATTTCTACGGATGTACCACGCAGGGCATTCGAACTGGCTGCATCCCTGTCTGGTATGTGAGGGTGGGGGCTACTGCACAGGATCGGAGTAAGCTGCAGAAAGTTGTAAAATTAGCCAGCTCCATCATGAGCCCGAGCCACCGTAGTATCCAGGACATCTCCAAGGAGCAGTGCCTCAGAAAGGTGGCGTCCAACATTAAGGACCCCCATCACCCAGGACATGCCCTCTCCTCATTGCTACCATCAGGGAGGAGGTACAGGAGCCTGAAGACACACACTCAACGATTCAGGAACAGTTTCTTCCCTCTGCCATCTGATTTCTGTATGGACATCGAACCCATCAACGCTACCTCACTACTTTTGTTTATTTCCTATTTCGTTTGCACTACTTATTTAATTTAACTATTTAATATATATACTTAATGTAACTCACAGTTTTCTTTTTCTCTTGTATTGCATTGTACTGCTGCTACAAAGTTAACAAGTTTCACGACATATGCCAGTGATATTAAACCTGATTCTGGTTCTGATCATGTGTCTTCCTCTATCCAGTTAGCAGGGTTTGCTGGGTAAAGGTCCATAATTAATCAGATTATACCTTTCCAGCTGTATACAGCTCCAGATGTTCAGCTGGAAAACAACACAGGATGCACAGGAAGCTGAGCTTTGAAGGGGTGCGTTCAGTGTATTTTCAAACTTGCCTCCTTTGCGTGAGTGTGTTTGTCCCCCCCCCCACAAAAATAAAAATCCTGCTTTCCACCAGCCTGTTGTGGAGGTTCCAATGTGCCGGGTTGAAGGAGTCTGCAGAGGCTTGTAGACTCAGCCAACTCGATCGCGGGCACAACCCTCGCCACCGACGAGGACGTCTTCAAGCGGAGGTGCGTGAAGAAGGTGGCATCGATCCGTGTGGACCCTCACCATCTGGGACATGCCCCCTTCCTGTTGCCACCACTAGGGCAGAGGCAGTGGAGTCTAAAGACCCACACTTAGCGATTCAGAAACATCTCAGTGACGACTGGGGGGAATTCTCTTCTGCTGTTGTAAGCAGTCGTCACAAGCCCTTCTATATCCTCCTGGAGACATAAAAACGAGGATTCTCTACCCTTCTAGCAATGCAGCTCTCCCCTAGTGCCCTCCCCCTCTCACAGTACACTGCTCCCTCAATATTTCCTCCCACCTTCAACACAGCCACACTCCCTGAACAATTCCACTCTGAGGAGGCACTGTCAGTGATTCAGAAACAGCTCATTCCCCTCCGCCGTCAGATTTCTGAGCAGTCAGTGAACCCTTTCTCACAAACCCTTTATTCTTCTCTTCTTGCACTAATTATTCAGAGTATAGAACATAGAACGCTACAGCAGAGTAAAGGTCCTTCAGCCCACAATGCCGTGATGACCCACTTACCTACTCTAAGATCATTCCTTCCCACATAGCCTTCAGTTTTCTCTCATCTATGCACCTACCCAAGAGTTTCTGAAATATCCCTAAGGTCTTCAACACCACCCTTGGCAGGGAGCTGCACGCACCCATTACTCTCTCTATAAAACACTACCTCTGACATATCCTCTACACTTTCCTCCAATGACCTTAAAATTATGCCCCCTCGAATTACCCGTGTCCACCCCGGAAAGAAAACCTGGCTATCCACTCGATCTATGCCTTGTTCCCCTCGATCAGGTCACCTCTCATCCTCCTGTGCTCTAAAGCAAAAAGCCCTGACTTGCTCAAGTTCTCTAATCCAGGCATCGTCCTGGCAAATTTATCTTTGTGATTTCCAATCATTTTGTGCCTTTATACCGTACCACTCCTGCAAAACAGCAATTGTCATCTCACCTAAATCTGTGACGGTAATTCTGACTCCGGTTCTGATTTTGGTGGGTGTCGTAGCAGCACCCTTGCACTCAATGTCAGAGGAAACAACCCAAGGACTGATGTGGGCTTCAGAAGGGGACACACACACCCTTCAGTCCTGACGAAGGGTCTCGGCCCGAAACGTCGACTGCTCACTCTTTTCCATGGATGCTGCCTGGCCTGCCGAGTTCCTCCAGCATTTTGTGTGTGTTGCTTGGAAAACACATCAGTCCTCACGGAGGGATCAGGAGAGGAAAGAGTGAGCAATTTCAAACACCTGAGTGTCAATATCTCTGAGGAGCTAAACTGGACCCAACATATTGATGCAGCTACAGAGAAGGCACAACGATGGCTATATTTCCTTAGGCGTTTAAGAAGCCGCTGCTACTGTGTGGTAACCGGATTCTCCGGAGCTGAAGGCCCCGAAATCCTCAGCCTTGCGTGTTTCAGCGGCCGGGGCGAGGTCGAAGGCGCTCGGCAGAGGATGGCGCTCGGGAGGCTGTATCGGAGAAGCTGGTCAGAAGCTCGAAGTTTTCGGACGGAAGGACTCAGTGTCGGCTGTGGTCGGCTGCTTCCAAGGTATCGGCAAGTTGACGGTGCCTGGAGGTTTATGGCAGGGAGTTTCTCCCTTTTGCCGCCTGCTATCGGGGACTCGGGAGTCGATCGACTCGGGACTTTGAGACTTTTTTTTAATGTGCCCATGGTCTGTTCTTTATCAAGTTATAGTATTGCTTTGCACTGCTGTAACTATAGGTTATAACTATGTGGTTCTGTCAGTGTTAGTCTTTGGTTTGTCCTGTTTTCTGTGATATCACACTGGAGAAACATTGTATCATTTCCTAATGCATGTATGCATTTCTAAATGACAATAAAAGAGGACTGAGTGTTCTCATAATCTAAAAAAAAGATTTGGTATGTCACCAAAAACACCCAGAAGTTTCTACAGATGTACCATGGAGAGCATTCTGGCTGGCTGCATCTCCGTCTGGGATGGGTGGGTGGGGGTTGGGTGGTTACTGCACAGGATGGAAGTAAGCCGCAGAGAGTTGTTAACTTGGCTCCATCATGAGCACCAGCCTCCGTAGTATCCAGGACATCTTCAAGGAGCGACGCCTCAAAAAGGCGGCATCCATCATTAAGGACCCCATCACCCAGGACATGCCTTGTTCATGATTGCTACCATCAGGAAGGAACTATAGGAGTCTGAAGACACATACTCAACAATTCAGGAACAGCTTCTTCCCCTCTGCCATCCGATTTCTGAATGGACATTGAACCCATGAACACTACCTCACTACTTTTTTATTTCTATTTTTGTCCACTTATTTAATGTAACTGTTTAGTACACACACTTACTGTAATTTTTGTTTTCTTCTCTCTATTATTATGTACTGCATTGTTCTGCTCACGCAAAGACAACAAACTTCATGACGTACACTGGTGACGTTAAGCCCCATTCGGATTCTGATCCTAACGTGCGTCTAAGTCAATGCTAGCATCTTCCAACCACTGATTTAGTCACTGCAGTGGACTGGAGTTGCATGTGGCAACGCCAAGCACTCCCTGGCCTTCGGGCTGGCACTGTTGCCCAGTGAGCTGGGTTAAACCTGGCGTCTGCAGGGTAGTTTCATTCAGGTGAATGGTAGAAATCAGGTTCTGGAGAGAAGATATTTAGAGACATACAGCACAAGGAGTAAACCCTTTGGCCTACTGAGTCTGTGCCAACCATTAAGTGCCAATTTACACTAATCCTACACTGCTCCCGGTGCATTCTCCCTTTTTACAACCTACTCCCCTCCCTCACTAGATTCTTCCGCTAACCTACACACTGAAGGCACTTACAGCAGCCAATGTACCTGGAGGTCTTTAAAATGCGGAAAGACACTAACATAATCAAACACCAACAAATAACACCCCATCTAAACCTTTTGCATTAAGGGTGGTGCCAATCAATATTAGGGAAGTTGAAGTCACCCCTGACAACAACCCTATTTTTGAACCTTTCCAAAATCTACCTCACGATCTGTTCTTCAGTGCCTCTGTTGCTACCGAAGGCGAGGGAGGTCCCTATAGAATTCTTCCAATGGAGTAAATGCTCCCTTCCTGTTTCTGACTACCACCCACATGGACTCAGGGACACACATAATGCGATCCGGGTTCAATTCCCGACGCTGCCTGTAAGGAGTTTGTACATTTTCCCTGTGGCCGTGTGGGTTTCCTCCAGGTGCTCCGGTTTCCTCCCACAGTCCAAAGACGTACCGGTTGATAGGTTAATTAGTCATTGTAAATTTTCCCATAATTAGGCTAGGACTCAAGCAGGAGGATTGCTGGGTGACACAGCTCAAAGGGCTGGAATGGCCTATTCCACACTGTATTGCAATAAATAAATAATACGAAATTAGACAGAGAGCAGGCAAACTCCACACAGACAGCACTGGAGGTCAGAGTTAAAACCAACTCCCTGGAGCTGCTCTGCTAGTTGTAGGTTGGGCCACCCTTAATATTGTTTATTCTTAAACATATTTTATTTAGCTTCATTTTTTTTAACATGAAAATTGGTTAATGTGAAAAAAAAACAAGACTTTACTTTTCCTTTGCTAGGGCCTTCATGGGCGGCAGTCGGTGAACGGAGGGGTGGGGCCTCACCAAACGTCGGAGCTGTTCTGTGAGAGCCACGGGCTGCCTGGACCGAGGTACTGGAATAGTTCCTCAGTTACACTGAAATGCTGAGGGTTGAGTTCCCAGCAGATGACAATGCAAGAGGTGACAGTAAACGTAGAGGGGTAATGGAAATGAAGGGTCCAGGAATGAGCTCGGTCGGCTGGTTAAGTGGTGTTACAGCAACAACGTTTCCCTCAAGTTCGGTAAGACCAAGGCATTAATTGTGGATTCCAACCCCCGTTGAGGGGTCAGCAGTGGAAAGAATAAGCAGTTTCAACATCATAATCAGGCTTAATATTACCAGTATATGTCATGAAATTTGTTGTCTTTGCAGCAGCAGCACAGTGCAATAAATGACAAATGTAGAAAACAAAAGAATTACTATAAGTATATATAGTGTTGGCATCCGTTAGTCTTGCGAGACCATGGATCTGCGTCTGGAAAGTCTTCATTCTCCAGGGCACAGGCCTGGGCAAGGTTGTATGGAAGACCGGCAGTTGCCCAGGCTGGAAGTCTCCCCTCTCCATGACACCAATGTTGTGTCCAAGGGAAGGGCATTAGGACCCATACAGCTTGGCACCAGTGTCGTCGCAGGAGTTGCCAGAACGAGGTTGAAGGCAACGTCGGACTGCCTTAGGGACTCCAGCTCCGGATTTATCCTCAGGGCTTACCCCCGAAGCCTTTCCCATGAGTGGGTATGGCCGCAAGGCAGCAGAGGTTTGAGATCAGAGTTTTCCCTCCCTTAGATGGACTGCCTTCCCAGGCTGACGAGCCTCATCTGCCCGACTGAGTATATACACCCTGCCTATAAAAAGTATCCAGCTTTTCTTCAGCTGCTGCTGTCTCCGAGCCCACTTCTTTGACAAGGAGTCCACGTCCCGCGCTGATGACCCCTTCTCCCATGTTCACCCCTCCTCCTCTCTTTGGACACTCCATCCTGGCTCTCTGGCTGCTCTGGATTTTTTCATTTCTAACCCACCCCCCACAAAACTGGGCATCTTCTTCCTTCCTTTCCAGTCCTGACGAAGGATCTCAGCCCGAAATGTCGACTGTTCACTCTTTTCCATAGATGCTGCCTGGCCTGCTGAGTTCCTCCAGCATTTTGTGTGTGTTGCGCTTACTCATCTATAGACTATTTGAGCAAGAATTTCCCCGGTGTCGTTTTAATAGGACGGTAGATTGTATCCAAATAAACTGTTCTTGTCATAACGGGGGGCACTGGTAGCGGACCCAAATGCAAGACCCAGACACTGAAGTACTAGGAACTGGACTGGACTGGACTTAGGGACGGGACAGGACATAGACTAGCTGGGACAGAAACACAGACTTGGGCTCAGACTTTGGCTAAGAAAGCGGGACCAGGACGAGGAACTGGGAACGAGGAGCCTGGGCTTGGAGTCTGAGCCAGAGACTGGATAAAGACTAAACAAGGCTTGGGTTCTGCGAGGCTTGGCTACAGGACTAGACGAGGCTTGGGTTCTTCGACGAGGGAATTCCAGCACAGGGCTGGGCAAGGCACATGGACAGGATGAGAACCCGAAGCCTTGACTTGATCTTGGGAGAACAGGAACACAGAACACGGAGCCCAGAGCTGGGACTCCTCCTTGGGAGCAGGACGTAGGGCCAGGACTCGTACACAGCACACAGAGCCAGGATCCCCTCCTTGGGAACAGGACCAAGGGCTGGGGCTCTTTCTATACACAGAACACTGAACATGAAGAGACAAATAAAGCAGAATGCAGACTTCACAGACCGGACCATGAGAGTTCTCCTCTTGCCTCTGTCCTCAGTGTTGGTACTACTGTGCATCTGTGTCCTTTATCTGGATTTACCTCATTTTTTTTAATGTTACCATTTCTCAAGATCTTCTAAATCTTATTTATCTCTCTTGCTACGCCATTATGTTTCTGAACATACCAAACTTGTTCAGAAAAGAAATCTATCAATTCGGTGCTCAACTTCTTAAAAACAATCTCTCTGTCTCTCCGACAGTGAGGCACTCCCTCAGTACTGTCCCTCTGACAGTGCGACACTCCCTCAGTACCGTCCCTCTGACAGTGTGACATTCCCTCAGTACCGTCCCTCTGACAGTGAGACACTCCCTCGGTACCGTTCCTCCAACAGTGTGACACTCCCTCAGTACCGTCCCTCTGACAGTGTGACACTCCCTCGGTACTGTCCCTCTGACAGTGTGACACTCCCTCAGTACTGTCCCTCTGACAGTGTGACACTCCCTCGGTACTGTCCCTCTGTCAGTGTGACACTCCCTCAGTACTGTCCCTCTGACAGTTTGACACTCCCTCCGTATCGTCCCTCCAACAGTGAGACACTCCCTCAGTACTGTCCCTCTGACAGTGAGACACTCCCTCAGTACCGTCCCTCTGACAGTGAGACACTCCCTCGGTACTGTCCTTCCGACAGTGTGACACTCCCTCGGTACTGTCCCTCCGACAGTGAGACACTCCCTCGGTATCGTCCCTCTGACAGTGAGACACTCCCTCAGTACTGTCCCTCCGACAGTGTGACACTCCCTCGGTACTGTCCCTCTGACAGTGAGGCACTCCCTCCGTACTGTCCCTCCGACAGTGTGACACTCCCTCGACACTGTCCCTCCGACAGTGAGACACTCCCTCGGTACTGTCCCTCCGACAGTGTGACACTCCCTCGGTACTGTCCCTCCGACAGTGAGACACTCCCTCGGTACTGTCCCTCCGACAGTGTGACACTCCCTCCGTATCGTCCCTCCGACAGTGAGACACTCCCTCGGTACTGTCCCTCTGACAGTGAGACACTCCCTCGGTACTGTCCCTCTGACAGTGAGGCACTCCCTCGGTACTGTCCCTCTGACAGTGAGACAATCCCTCGGTACTGTCCCTCTGACAGTGAGACACTCCCTCGGTACTGTCCCTCTGACAGTGAGACACTCCCTCGGTACTGTCCCTCTGACAGTGAGACAATCCCTCAGTACTGTCCCTCTGACAGTGAGACACTCCCTCGGTACTGTCCCTCTGACAGTGCGACACTCCCTCAGTACTGTCCCTCTGACAGTGAGACACTCCCTCGGTACTGTCCCTCTGACAGTGAGACAATCCCTCAGTACTGTCCCTCTGACAGTGAGACACTCCCTCAGTACTGTCCCTCTGACAGTGAGACAATCCCTCAGTACTGTCCCTCTGACAGTGAGACACTCCCTCGGTACTGTCCCTCTGACAGTGAGACACTCCCTCGGTACTGTCCCTCTGACAGTGAGACACTCCCTCAGTACTGTCCCTCTGACAGTGAGACACTCCCTCAGTACTGTCCCTCTGACAGTGCGACACTCCCTCAGTACCGTCCCTCTGACAGTGTGACACTCCCTCGGTACTGTCCCTCTGACAGTGAGACACTCCCTCAGTACTGTCCCTTTAAGTTCTTGTTTTGAATTCAGTTCATTGTGCCCAATCCCGCATAAACTCTCTTAACGTCCCATGCCTCAGTATACTTGCCCCAGGGTCTCCCATCCAGAGTTCATCGAATTCCGTCTGAATCTAGGTGGGAAGGGAGAGGGAGAGGGGGAGGGAGAAGGAGAGGGAACGGAAGTGGGTGAGGGAGAGGGAGAGGGGGAGGGAGAGGGAGAGCTATGTAATGGTTGTGGTTGATGATCTGTTTTAGATTTGAAGTATTAATACTGTTTCTGTCCCTCACTTCAAGTGCTGGCTTCAATTAGAACAAACTCATCAGTCCTATCTCATCTCCTCTTATCTCTCTGCATGCACTCTGCAATTCCTTTCTGAATGCTTTGCTATTTACCCACATCAAAGGGGAATACACAGCCAATTAACCTCTGCGACGTTAACTCGCACATCTTGAAGTGACCCCCACGGTTATGAGAGAGTGTACACGCTCCACTCAGGCAGTGCTGAAGGTCAATACTGATCCTCAGTCCTTGCAGTTACAAACCTGCCTACTTTGACAGCTGTCTCCGGTATTTCCTGCTTTTATTTCAGGTTTCTGATTACTGCAGGTTTTTGCTTTTTTTTCAACTTATTAAAAGAAACATTTGCTTTTGTTTCTGCATTGCTAATGACCAGAGATTTGCTCCATCTGGGAACCGATCTCCTTTGCAGCAGAAACAGATTCAATAACTCCAGAGAGAAAAGCCTTCATTACTTTCAACTGTCCTTTTGGAATATTTTTCCAATCTCTCTTTGCTGCATCCGCTGAACGCAGGCAATATTTGTGTGTTCCTCAGCTCCGCGCACATGCTTTCATTTGTCTTTATTCAGTTATATAATGAGGATTCATTCAGGGGAAGTGACCAGACCCAGAGAGGAAGTGAAAGTGGCCACAGCCAAATTCAAATGCTTAGTCACTGACACATCGTGGATTGAGTAACTACTTTCAGCTAATTTTCCTAATTATGGAATGACGGTGAACCTCCGTTCAGTGGCCACTTTATTAGGTACACCTGTACACCTGCTCGTTAATGCAAATATCTAATCAGCCAATCACGTGGCAGCAACTCAATGCATAAAAGCATACAGACATGGTCAAGAGGTTCAGTTGTTGCTCAGAATGAGGAAGAAATGTGATCTGAGTGACTTTAACCAGACAGGATGGTTTGGGTATCTCAGAAACTGCTGAAACACTAGAGTTTACAGGGAGTGGTGCGAAAAACCAAATCAAAAAACAGTGAGCGGGATTTCTGAGGGTGGAAACACCCTGTTTATGAGAGAGGTCGGAGGAGAACGGCCAGACTGGTTCAAGCTGACTGGAAAGCAACACTAACTCACATAACCACACGTTACAACAGTGGTGTGCAGAAGAGCATCCCTGAATGCACAACACATTGACCCTTGAAGTGGACGGGCTACAGTGTTAAAGTTATATAAGACCTTGGTCAGACCCCACTTGGAGTACTGTGTTCAGTTCTGGTCACCTCACTACAGGAAGGATGTGGATACTATAGAGAGAGCGCAGAGGAGATTTACAAGGATATTGCCGGGATTGGGGAGCATGCCTTATGAGAATAGATTTGAGTCAACTTGGCCTTTTCTCCTTGGAGTGACAGAGGATGAGAGGTGACCTGATAGAGGTGTATAAGATGACGAGAAGCATTGATCATGTGGATAGCCAGAGGTTTTTTCCCAGGGTTGAAATGGCTAACACGAGGGGGCATAGTTTTAAGGTGCTTGAAAGTAGCTACAGAGGTGATGTAGAGATAGGTGTCATACACAGAGAGTGGTGGGTGAGTGGAATGCACTGCCAGTGACAGTGGTGGAAGCGGATACAGTAGGGTCTTTAAAGAGAGTCTTAGATAGGTACATGGAGCTTAAAAAAATAGGGGGCTTGAAGGTGCTTGAAAGTAGCTACAGAGGTGATGTAGAGATAGGTGTCATACACAGAGAGTGGTGGGTGAGTGGAATGCACTGCCAGTGACAGTGGTGGAAGCGGATACAGTAGGGTCTTTAAAGAGAGTCTTAGATCGGTACATGGAGCTTAAAAAAATAGGGGGCTATTTTAGGCTAAGTAGGGAAATTTTAGGCAGTTTCTAGAGTAGGTTACATGGTCAGCACAACATTGTGGGCCGAAGGGCTATAGATTTCTCTGTTCTGTGTTCTATTCAGTCAAGCTAGTCCATTCTACTGCTTTTTGCTTCATAACAACGTCTTACTAACATGCCTCATTTCACCCTATCATCCCATTTTCATGGAGACACAAGAACCTTCAGATGCTGGAAGCTGAAGAGAAAAAAAAATGAGTTGCTGGAGAAACTAAGCATCTGTGTGGAGAGAATTGGGTAAACGAAGTTTCAAGTCAGGCATACAGATGGACGAAACTGAAAGGCCTTGATCCAAAATATTGACTGTCTACGTCCTCCTACTGATGCTGCCTGGTTACCGAGTTCTTCCAGCAGCTAATTTTTTCATCCCTGTTTCATATTCTTCTTCCCCACCCCAAGCTTCCTCTTCAATGTATCTCTGTCCTGCAGTTCAACCACACTCACGAGAAGCTCTCCCCAATCACTGTGACGATCTTAAAAAAGCACATCTCCAATCAGCTCTTTGACAGAAAGGAACTCTTGCCTGTTTGCCTAAACCACTCAAAAACCTCTACAGATGTACTGTAGGGAGCATTCTGACAGGCTGCATCACTGCCTGGTATGGGGAGGGAGGGCTACTGCACAGGGTCGAAAGAAGTTGCAGAAAGTTGTAAAATGAATCAACTCCATCATGGGTACTAGTCTCCACAGTATCCAAGCTACCTTCAAGGAGCAGTGCCTCAGAATGGCAGCGTCCATTATTAAGGACCCCCATCACCTCATGACCCTCTTCTCATTGTTACTGTCAGGTAGGAGTTACAGAAGCCTAAAGGCACATACTCAGTGATTCAGGAACAGCTTCTTCCCCTCTGCCACCCGATTCCTAAATGGACATTGAACCCATGGACACTACCTCACCTGTTTTAAAAGTTATTTCTGTTTTTGCACTACTATGTTTAATTCAGCTATTTAAAATACATACAGACATTTACCGTAATTCTTTTTTTTCTATATTTATCGTGTATTGCATTGTACTGCTGCCACTAAGTTAACAAATTTGACAACATATGCCGGTGATATTAAACCTGATTCTGATTATAAATTGACGTAATTCCTGTAAACCCAATGTTCACTTTCTAATTTGCTTCTAGGGCTCTTTGTAAAATAGAAACTAGAGCTGACTGTGGTATTAATCTTTGTCTTGTTTTGAAAAACACCCATTTAACCATGGAGATTGAAATAAAAGGCTACAAAGAAATCACTTTTCATGCCATTACTGTACTTAGAGCCTCTCTCCCTGCTCAACCACAAAGAAGATTTAGTTTTGATTTTCAGCTTGAAGTGGTATGTCCACTTTTATCTGAGTAGCTAATGGTTACAGTGGTGCCCTAGACTCATGCAGTGGCGGAGCATTACAGAACCAAAACAGGCCCTTCCGCTCATGCCGGCCTGGTTTTCTGCCCGTTCCCATACACCTGCACCTGGACAATAGCCCTCCGTCCCTTTCTGATCAATATATCTCCGACACTTCTCTTAACTGTTCCAGTCAAACCTGCACCTGCCAGTTCTGCTGGCAGCTTGTTCCACACTAGCACCATGCAGTGAGTGATGCAGCTCGCCCTCAGATTCCTCTTAAATACTCCTGGCTCTAGTTTCTCCCAACCTCAGGGGGAGAACCCTGTATGCATTCACCCTGTTTGTACCCCTCATAAGTTTGTGTTCCTCTTTACGAACTCCCCTCATTCTCATGCGCTCCAGGGAATCAAGTCCAAACCTATTCAACCTCTTCCTGTAACTCAGGACTCATACCAGCGACATCCCTGTCAATATTCTCTGCACTCTTTCAAGCTTATTGATAAAACATTTCCCTCCCCCTCCTCTCTTCTTCAATTTCCCACTCTGGCCTCTTACTTTTTCTCATCAGCTTATCATCTCCCCCTGAAGCCCCTCCTCCCTCCCGTTCTCCTATGGCCCACTCTCCTCTCCTCTCAGATTCCATCCTCTCCAGCCTCTTACCTTTCTCACCCACCTGAGTTCACCTATCACATTCTAGCTCTCCTCCTTCCCCTCTCCCTCCTTTTTATTCTGGTATCTTCTCCCCTTCCTTTCCAGCCCTGAAGAGGGGTCTCAGCCCGAAACGTTGACTGTTTGTTCGTTTCCACAGATGCTGCCTGACCTGCTGAGTTCCTCCTGCATTTTGTGTACATTGCTCTGGATTTCCAGCTTCGGTTGAATTTCTTGTGTTTTTGTTGTGTTGTAGGGAGGTGACCAGAACTAAATTTGGCCTCACCAACATCTTCTACGGCTACAATATAACATCCCGACTCTTGTACTCAATGGCCTGATTTATGAATTTCAATCTGCCAAAAGCTCTCTTTCCAACCGTATCTACCTGTGATGCCACTTTCAAGGAATTGTTCCCAGGTCCCTTTGTTCTCCCATTCACCCTAATTGCCTTATCTCCTTGCCTGCCCATCACCTCCCTCTGGTGCTCCTCCCCCCGTTTTCTTTCTTCCATGGCCTTCTGTTCCCTTCATCCCTTCCCCACCAGGTTTCACCTGTCACCTGGTGTTTCTCTCTCCCTTTCCCCACCTTTTAAAGCTACTCCTCAGCTTTTTTTTCTCCAGTTCTGACGAAAGGCTTCGGCCTGAAACGCCGACCGTACTTTTCTCCGTAGATGCTGCCTGGCCTGCTGAGTTCCTCCAGCATTTTTTGTGTGTGCTACTTGGATTTCCAGCATCTGCAGATTTTCTTGGTTTGTTTGTGACTTTATAGCCCTGCCCTTCACTTTGTAAGTCATACCTTGGCTTTTCTTCCCAAAGTGCAACACCTCACTCTTGCCTGCATTAAAGTCCTGTCCTGTACAATTTAAGCTTTCTTACTCATTCCTCGAGTGCAAGCACATTACACACTCACAGAGACCATCTTGTTATTCAGCAATAATGATCAATAATTTCCTCAGCAGGGTGAGCAGTTTCACATTCCTGGGTGTCAGCATCTCTGAAGATTTATCCTGGGACCGACCTATTGATGCAAGTTCAAAGAAGCCACAGCGGCGGCTGTATTCCATTAGGAGTTTGAAGAGATATGGTCGTCACCAAAGATTCTAGCAAGCTTCCACGTACGTTCGGTGAAGGGCATTCTAAGTGGTTGCACCACTGTCTGGTAACGGAGGGGCCACCACACAGGATCGGAAAAGGCTGCAGAAAGTTGCAAAAGCCGTCAGCTCCATCCTGGGCACTAGCCACCCCAGCATCGGGATCTTCAAAAGGCAATGCCTCAGGAAGGGGACATCCGTAACTAAGGACCCCCATCACCCAGGAAATGCTCACTTCTCATTGCTGCCATCAGGAAGGAGATACCAGGAGCCTGAAGACACACTAACAATGTTTGGAACAGCTTCTTCCCCTCTGCCATCAGATCGCTGAATGGACAATGAGCACTGCCTTACTATTTTCTTTGCTCTCTTTCACACGTTTGTACATACATATAGTATATTTCTGTTTGCAACTTATAGTTTTTTTTATGTATTGCACTGTTTCTCTGCCGCAAAACAAGACATTTCATGACATATGCCAGTGATATGAAACATTCCTATTCCTACCTTATCAACAGCATCCGCCCTGCTCTGCTGGGGGAGAAGCTGACAGCGATGCAGGTGGATGCTTTCCTGGTGTCATGGATTCTTGATTACCTGACTGGCAGACCACAGTACGTGTGCTTGCAACACTGTGTGTCCAACAGAGTGATCAGCAGCACTGGGGCTCCACAGGGGACTGTCTTGTCTCCCTTTCTCTTCACCATTTACACCCCGGACTTCAACTACTGCACAGAGTCTCGTCATCCTCAGAAGTTTTCGGATGACTCTGCCATAGTTAGGTGCATCAGCAAGGGAGATGAGGCTGAGTACAGGGCTACGGTAGGAAACCTTGTCACATGGTGTGAGCAGAATTATCTGCAGCTTAATGTGAAAAAGACTAAGGAGCTGGTGGTAGACCTGAGGAGAGCTAAGGTACCGGTGACCCCTGTTTCCATCCAGGAGGGTCAGTGTGGACATGGTGGAGGATTACAAATACCTGGGGATACAAATTGACAATAAACTGGACTGGTTAAAGAACACTGAGGCTGTCTACAAGAAGGGTCAGAGCCGTCTCTATTTCCTGAGGAGACTGAGGTCCTTTAGCATCTGCCGGACGATGCTGAGGATGTTCTACAAGTCTGTGGTGGACAGTGCTATCATGTTTGCTGTTGGGTGCTGGGGCAGCAGGCTGAGGGTAGCAGACACCAACAGAATCAACAAACACATTCGTAAGGCCAGTGATGTTGTGGGGATGGAACTGGACTCTCTGACGGTGGTGTCTGAAAAGAGGATGCTGTCCAAGTTGCATGCCATCTTGGACAATGTCTCCCATCCACTACATAATGTACTGGGTGGGCACAGGAGTACATTTAGCCAGAGACTCATTCCACCGAGATGCAACACAGAGCGTCATAGGAAGTCATTCCTGCCTGTGGCCATCGAACTTTACAACTCCTCCCTTGGAGGGTCAGACACCCTGAGCCAATAGGCTGGTCCTGGACTTACTTCCTGGCATAATTTACATATTACTATTTAATTATTTATGGTTTATTACTATTTAATTATTTATGGTGCAACTGTAACGAAAACCAAATTCCCTCGGGATCAATAAAGTATGACTATGACCATGACTATGAAGAGACTTGTACATAACCGTTTAAAATAAATCAGAACCACAAAGCTTGGTCTGTCACTGCACAAAACAGTCCAGGAACTGATGTAGAGGCAATAGGGTAAACACAATCCGTCAAATGGTGCCAGAATCTCACAAGAGAACAGGTAGCTTCCTGACGGATCTGGAGTATAAACTACAGGACAGGGTGCAGGCAGCAAGAAAGTAAAGTATGGAGGAGATTTAATGATCCTTTGCCTGTCCTTCTGTCCAATAGAAGGGGTATTAGTTTAAGGCAATTGGAGGAGATGATGTGTGCAGGAGACGTCAGAGGTATTTTTTTTACACCGAGATTGGTGGGTGTGCAAACCGCTCTATATTGGTGGTGCTAGAGGCAGATACATTGGAGACCTTTAAGAACCTCTTGGATGGCACATGGATGATAGGAAAAAATGGGCTGCAAGGGCTTCCATGTCTCTGTCATTCATTCTATGGGGTTTTGTTTTGCGGATGTCTGTGAAGAGTACAATGTTAGGCTGTGTACTGTATACATTCTCTGACATTAAGATGAACCTTTGAGCGAGGGCTATGTGGAAGGGAAGCATTAGTTTGATCTTAAAGTAGGTCAGAAGGTTGGCACACCCTCCTGGGTTGAAGGCCGGTACTTCACTGCAATGTTCTATGCTGGACAAGCAATCCTTGCACACCAGGCTGTATTTCAATGATGAGGCAAGTGAAGTTGAGTGAAGAGCCTGATTCTTGAGGGGTAATACCTGTTATTAAGCTATTAGTTTCCTGAATCTGGTGATGTGAGAACAAGTTACGGTCTTGAACCAAAGCTGGTAACTTCACTCAACTTCACTTGCCCCGTCACTGAAATGTTCCCACAGCCAATGGACTCACTTTCAAGGACTCTTCATCTCATGTCCTCAATATGTATTGCTTATCTATCTATCTGACCCGGCTGGTGGCGTAGTGGCATCAGTGCCGGACTTCGGGACGAGAGGTCCCGAGTTCGAATCCAGCCGGCTCCCCTGCACGCTTTCCATTCCGTGCTGGGTTACGAGCTGGTGATCTCTTCGGAAACTCACCCGGCAGAAGGCAACGGCAAACCACTGATGTAACTTGCCTCGTACGCGGTTCCCCATTACGTCAGAGAGGCGTGGAGGGAAATCGTCCGCTAACCGGAGAAACTCCAGATGCAACGTACCTTTCCTTTCCATCTAGCTATCTATTTATTTATCTATCTATCTGTCTATCCATTTATGTATTATGTATTTATTATTTTTTTCTTTTTGTACTTGGACAGTTTTTTTGCCTTTTGCACACTGGCAACACCCAAGTTGGTGTGATCTTTCATTGATTATACGTAGTTAAGTTAAATTAAGTAGCACAAAAATAAAAATAAATTTTTAAAAAGTGAGGTGGTGTTCAAGGGCTCAATGTCCATTCAGAAATTGGATGGCAGAAGGGAAGAAATTGTTGAGTGTGTGCCTTCAGGCCTCTGTAACCCCCCCCCCCCGATGTTAACAATGGGAAGAGGGCATGTCCTGGGTGATGGCGGTCCTTAATGATGGATGTCCCCTTCCTGAAGCATCGCTCCTTGAAGATGTCTTAGATACTATGGAGGCCAGTACCCATGATGGAGCTGACTAATTTTACAACTTTCTGCAACTTACTTTGACCCTGTGCAGTAACCCCCCCCCCACCCCCCACATACCAGAGCGAATGCTCACCACAGTACATCTGTAGAAGTTTTAGAATGTTTTAGATAACAAACCTAATTTTCTCAGACTTTTAATGAAATATAGCTGATGCCTTGCCTTTTTTATAGCTGCATCGATATGTTGCATGTTTGAAGACTTGCCCTGGGCCTACCATATTGATACAATTACGAAAAGGGCATGCCAGCATCCATATTTCATTAAGAGTTTGAGGCAATTTCTGTTACAAATATACCTTGGAGAGAATTCTAACAGGTTGCATTACCGTCTGGTTTGGAGGGGCCACTGCACAGGATAGGAAAAGGTTGCAGAGGCTTGTAACCTCAGCCAGCTCCCATCATGGGCACGAACCTTCACTCCATCGCAGGCATCTTCAAAATTCAATGCTTCAGAAATGGACCCCAACCAACCAGGATGTGCCCTTTTCTCACTACTACCTTCAGAGAGGAGATACAGGAGCATCTCACCCTAACCATGGACTTTTTACTCTCCTCCCATCTGGCAGGCGCTACAGGAGCCTCCGCTCCCGCACCAGCAGGCACAGGAAGAGCTTCTTCCCTGAGGCTGTGACCCTGCTGAACCTCTCATCACAGCGCTAAGCAGTATTGCACCCATATTGTACTGTCTCAGTACTTTTATATTTGTGTGCCGCAGCACTTACTTTTTATTCGCAGTTATTTTGTAAATAACGCTATTCTTTGCATTTCTGGTCAGATGCTAACTGCATTTCATTGGCTTTGTATCTGTACTCGGCACAATGACAATAAAGTTGAATCTAATCTAATCTAATCTAAACAAAGTCACACACTGGGTGTGGTTGGAAGTCAGAAACAGGAAGGGAGAAATGACCTTATTAGAAGTATTCTATAAACCCCCCAGTAGCAGCAGAGACATTGAAGAACAGATCATGATGTAGATTTTAGAAAGGTGCAAAATAACAGGGTTGTTGTCAAGGGTGACTTCAACCTCCCTAATATTGATTGGCACCCCCTTAGAGTTTAACCAGGCAGTGGTGTAGTGGCATCCACATGGACTCCGAAACAAATGGTTCCAGGTTCGAATCCAGCCAGCTCCTTGCATGCTTTCCATCCGTGCTGGGTTCAGCATTGAGCTAACAACTTGGCCTTGTAAAAATTTGACAAAAATCCTAAGTTGCGGAGAAAGGTTGAACGGATTGGGTCTTTATTGTTTGGAGGGTTGAGGAGGGACTTGATGGAGGTATTTAAAATTATGAGGGGAATAGATAGAGTTGACATGGATAGGCTTTTTCCATTGAGAGTGGGGGAGATTCAAACAAGAGGACATGAGTTGAGAGTTAAAGGGCAGAGGTTTGGGGGTAACGTGGGGGGGGAACTTCTTTACTCAGAGAGTGGTAGCTGTGTGGAACGAGCTTCCAGCAGAACTGGTTGAGGCAGGTTCTGTGTTGTCGTTTAAAGTTAAATTAGATGGCTATATGGACCGGGGGGGAATGGAGGGTTATGGGCTGACTGCAGGTCGGTGGGACTTGGTGAGAGTAAGAGTTCGGCATGGACTAGAAGGGCTGTAATTGTTATATGGTTATACGCTAAGAAAAAGCCTGATGTGCCACAAGGAGCGGAAAGGAAAAGCACACTCTTAAAGTGTAATATGTTAGGTGTGTCCCCATGATCATGTAGGCGATAACTGTATTCAATTTCACTTGCCCCATCACTGCACTGTTCCCACAACCAATGGACTCACTTTCAACGACTCTTCACCTCATGTTCTTGATATGTATTGCTTAGTTATCTATTGTGTGTGCACATGGCCAAGTGGTTAAGGCATTGGACTAGCGACCTGAAGGTCGTGAGTTCGAACCCCAGCCGAGGGAACGTGTTGTGTCCTTGAGCAAGGCACTTAACCACACATTGCTCTGCGATGACACTGGTGCCAAGCTGTATCGGCCCTGATGCCCTTCCCTTGGACAACATTGGTGTCGTGGAGAGGGGAGACTTGCAGCATGGGCAACTGCTGGTCTTCCATACAACCTTGCCCAGGCCTGCACCCTGGAGACTGAAGACTCCAGGCGCAGATCCATGGTCTCGCAAGACTAACAGATGCCTTACAAATTATCTATTATTTCTTTCCTTTTGTATTTGCAAAGTTTGTCATCTTCTTGGTTGAACACCCAAGTCAGGCAGTCTTTCATTGATTCTGTTCTGGTTAGTATGCTATGAATTCATTGAGTGTGGCAACGAGAAAATGAATCTCAGGGTTGTTTATGGTGACATATATGTACTTATTTACGTTGATCTTTGATGCAGCATCTTGGTTCTAGATCTCTCCCCCAAGCAGCATGCTCCACTTGAAGCAGTTCAATGGCAAGCTCACTGCCATCTCAAGGATAATTCGGAAGGGACGTTGCAGACCCACAGCGTTCACATCCTATAAAAGAATATTAAAAAATGAAAGGAATCATCTCCCCAATTTGAAGCCATGTGGCAATGACATAGATGCCTTCTTGCAGTGAGACCCTGAGACCTGGCCTCTCTGATGCTCAGCGTCAGAGCGGAGCAAGATCTGGAGTGGGAACACCAAGCAGCCCAGCAGCACCATCAGAGGAGAAAAAGAGCCAACATTCCAGGCTGCGGACTCAGACTCATCTGTATCCCATTTCCACTCCGACCCCTCTGTCCGGGGGCTCCTACACTGTTTCAATCGGGCTCAATGCAATGTTGAGGAGCAGGCCCATCATTGTCTGTCCATGGCAGGGGTTCCCAACCGTTTGCATGCCGTGGGCCAACATCATTAAACAAGGGGCCCGTGGAGACCAGGTTAGGAACCCCTGGCCTATGGACATTACAGGCTTTGGGATGTAATATCGAATTCAATGAATTCAGGTGACTTGTTTTCTCTGACTTCTTAGGACTGGCTGCAGGTTGCTTTTCTGTAATATGTATTTATTTATTTGTTGCTTGATTGAGATACATCAAAGGGTAGGCTTTTCCAGCTCCCTGAGCCGCACTGCCCAGTAATCCCCCAATTTCATCATAGCCTGATCACGGGATAATTTACAATGGCCAATTAACCTACCAACCTGTACATCTTTGATCTGTCCGTTGCCTGACTTGTCTTTCAGCATTCACTTTCATCTCTCTGCGACAGCTTTGACCTTTATTTCACAGCCTTAACCCTTTAATCTACCAACCTGTGAGCTTCATAATTAGCATATCACCATGGCAATACTGGTCTCATCCTATCAGAGATACTCCTTTTATCCTATCTGTTCCTTCCCCACCCTCTCCAAACCTGAAAACTAATCTGTTTTCTCATTTCTTTTCAGCTCTGATAAAAGCCCTCCTACCCAAAATATTACCTTTCTGTTTCTCCCTCCTCTTTCTCCAAGAGGACTGCAACCTTGTTGTAGGGTTTGGAGGCTTACGTGCCTCAATGACCCAGAGACCCAGTTGGCAGGAGTCACGGGCCCTTGTGCTTTGGCTCTTGGTAGGGTCACACATACCCAACAGGTCAAAGGCTAGAGGCCAGGCTAAGAGTGGACTAGGTTCAGGGTCTAACAACCCTGACTGGTCAAAAAACAATGAAACAGCAATCAGAGATGAAGGACCTTCATTGATACCTTAAACACCATGGTGGAATGGGCAGTGAATAAGTTCTCCCTCGTGGAGGAAAAAATTTTGATAGACAAAGGGTTAATATTGGCTTTTTGAGTGTGGAAAATAGCTTGCAGCTTAGTCTGTTATAGATATGGCTCAGTCTTTTAGCAGAGACAGTTCGTAGAATAAATACATGCAGTAGCTTATCTTGAAAGAATTAGCCTCAAGGATATGGGACAAACTCTTTGTTAAACAGACTTGTATATGGGACTGATTTTTTAAAACTTTGCCTCTTGTTATGAGTGTAGCTTATCACAAGAGAACTGCATATGAACCTAGCTTACCTTTAGTAATTCACAAGGCAATCAAGGTAATTCACGAGGGAATAGAACAGACTTTGCTTTTGCAATCAATTTGTACGTGTATGAAAGGAGCTGTGCTCTCTGTATTATTTGGAGTTCGAAACCCACCATTAGCGGTTCCACTCCCCATGATATCGTGAGTAAAGCTCTCTTCATTTCAAAGTCTGAAATGCCCAAATGGAGTACTTGAGTAATTTCTCTAACACCCTCCACAGGTGCTTCCTGACCTGCTGAGAGTATCCGGCATTTTTCTTTTGTTTTAATTTCAAATTTCCAGCACTTGTTGAGTCAATTCGAAATTTTAGATTCTCCCACTGTAGGGATTTTGCAGAATGCTTCACTCACTGAAGGATGCCGCAATAAACATGCACAACTGCAGAAGGCTTGTGTAACAGTAGCCCATTTAATGGTTCCGATGTAACAGAATCTGCATAAGTCACCACAAATACCACACAGTATCGAAAGATATTAACTAGTGATCGTTTCGAAAGAGATTGACAGACCATCGATATTCAGCGATTGAAAGACACAGACAACAGCAGCATTGCTCATACACGAGCAGAGAATGGGTTTAGCAGCCTTGTCGGAATCAGGTCACATTTAACAACCAACAGGTTAACACATGCTAAGGACACATGTCAAAATCCAGAGTTCACGTACATGAGGGAAGAAGCGAACATATCATTCAGTGAGCGTTTACCAGTAACGTTTGTAAACTGACGGCTGCTTCACCATAATGAGGCAAATCTCCATTCTACAGCTCAAAGAGTGGCAACTCTTTGAGGTCTGTCCATCTCTTTAAATTGCCCCTGGAGTCTCAATGGTCACAGAACCACCAAGGAGAATTATCAGAGGGAAGTTAATAAAAAAAGTGTTTCTTTGAAAACCACTGCTGGTGAATTATTAAAGATAGGAGACGAGGGGTAGGTGGGGGTTATTTAAAAAATAGGGCAGGGTGGGGATTATGGCACAAAAAAAAGGATATTTGGCCCATTGTGTCCATACTAGTGAAAACAATGGTAGAATAAGTACTCAGGAGGAGAAATAAACCCTTCCTGTGGATGTCTAGAGTTATAACCTTCCACTGTATGTATCTATAGATCTATTATGCAAGCAATTAAATCTCAAGGTAGTATATGATAACATATGTACTTCAGTAATACGTTTTGGTTGGGTTGAGTTGTTCTCTGATCTTGGCAATCCATTTGCAAACGTTTCGCCACCGTACGAGGAGACATCGTCAGTGTGCAGTTCATTCACACCACCAATGAAGAGCACACTGATGAAGTCTCCTCGCATGGTGATGAAACGTTTGCAAATGGATTCCCAGGAATGGCGAACAACTCAACCCAACCGTCAACCAGCCGAGCTGCATATCTTCCGAGTTATTTCCAGTAACGCATTGTATTTTGACGGATGTACTGTCCTGGTAGCTGAATATTTATACATGGACAATACTTAATCCCTGGTGGAGGGACCATCTTCTTGCTGTTTATACCTCTTTATAACCCCGGGCCTAGGCTGGTCAGAGCTAGATGGACAATATCGTCCAACACTGGAGCCAGATTAACTGACTACAAATGTCTCCGCTTTACCTACATCGGCCTTTAACGTCAAATTCATCCGAAAAACATATGCAAACGATTAGCGTTGACAATACCGAGATTAACAAGTAAAGTTCAAAGTTCAAAGTACATTACAACATAAAGGTCAGATAGAAATGAGGCCGTTACATCCCTTCGGGTGACCACCCTCATTCCGTGTTTAGTACTAGGTTGTTGTTTGAGAGGTGGCCATGGTCCCTGGGATGCCCTTAGAGTCAACATTATGGGTTTAGGCTGCAATGTTGTTTTCTAATGTCCTAAACAACTTGCCTTTAACAAAGAATTCCACTTTTAAAAAAAACTATAACAGTCCCCCATTGAGAACACCAAAAGGTACTAACTGAAGAGACTCGGTGGATTTTACAGGTTTTTCTACCTCTGGGCATCTAGCTGATTTGGCACAGGATGAACCCTTCAGTTTAAGCATTGAGTGAGGCAGGTTATGAAGAATCAATTGTCAACTGAAGTTTAAGGATCGATTGGGGGTGAGAAGATCGAGTCTCAAGTGAGGGATGGTTGGGAGATCGAGGAACCTTCAAGGCCGAGAGACTCGAGATTGATACAGGTTAATTGAGGCATCGTTCTGGGATTATCGGAGGACTAATTAAACATAGAATATAGAAAATTACAGCACAGAACAGGTTATTGGGCCTACGATGTTGTGCTGACCTTTTAACCTACTCTAAGATCAATCTAATCCCTCATACATAACACTCTATGTTTTTACCATCTATGCACCTATCTAAGAGTTTCATAAAAGCCCCTAATGTATCTGCCTCTACCATCACTCCTGCAAGGGCATTCAATGCACCCACCATCACTCCCTGTGTAAAAAACCTACCTCTGGCACCACCCCTCTACTTCCCTCCAATCACCTTAAAATTATGTCCTCTTGTGAGTTAATCAGAGAACTGAGGGCCAATCAGGGTCTCGGGTGTTAGTGTGATGCATGAGGACCACGTACACTCAGAACGACATAAAGCAGACAGCAAACCTCCTGGAGATTGCCAGTAGTCTTCTGTTGAATTTGGGGCAGTGAGATTATTGACCTGGGCTCTGCGAGTTTGTGATGTCAGAAGCACAAACAGAAAGGGTTCATCCGAATATCATAAATATCAAAACGAACAAATTTACACCCTCACTCGACACGTTACCACACATTGGCCAGAGAAAGCCTGGTGACCCCCTGCCCCCAAGCGCGTAGGTCCACACATGAACAGCTATGTACACTGGAATGGTACATGATTGTTGGCCAGTGCCTGCAGGGGTACTGCTTTTCCAATCCAACACTCCAAGCGTTTGCCTCATCCGCTGGGAACAGACAGTTAGGAAGCACGGGCAGACGTGTGCAGGTCTGGGCGGGTGAGCGAGGCTTCCAGTCGGAGTGTTGGCCTTGGAGAAGCCTGAGCCTCGTTCGCCTGCGCTCACCGTCGGTCACGCACCCCTGGAGGCACCCCAGCCACTCTGGAGACATAGTGAAGAGTGCAGAAGCTGGCCTCGGCTGTAGCTGGCCCAGTGAAGGGCGGGCAACGCCAAGGGGCGAAGGATTAGTCCTCCCTGGAGACGGTACTTTGGCTGCACCTCTGGAAAGGCCACTTGGTCGCCCCCCCGAACAGATCGATCCCGCTGCCCTCCCAGGAGAGGACGTTGCCCACTGGATCGGACGAGCAGTTGGCGATGCTCTGGATCTCGGCCGCTGTCAGAATCCGGTCCCAGACGTTGAACTCCGCCAGTTCGCCGACAAAGGCTTGCGCTGCGTCGTATCTTCCCCCAGCCATATCCTGCACAAGCAAAGAACAGAGGGACCCAAGTCACAAGCTTAGCTACCCGATATAGAGAGAAACACACGAAATCAGAGGGGGATGAGACAGAGGAAAGAGTCCTCACCAAACGTACCAGGAAGTGAAGGTTCTTCTAAATGGATTCACATTCCTGTTTCTATCCCAGCTGGAGGAACCAAGAGGCAGCTGTTACTGGAGGATCTCAGCAGGTCGAACAGCGTCTGTGAGAGGGAAGGAATTCTCGATGCTTCATGTCGAAAGCCTGCAGGGTTTGACCTGAAACGTTGACAATTCCTTCCCCTTCCACAGATGCTGCCCGACCAGCTAAGATCTTCCAGCATATTGGTGAACCACCCAAGTGTAGTTTTCACAGCAGTAGGAAGCTCCCCAACCAGTTCCTCATCCAGTAATGCTTGGCCAACAGAGGGGTCATCTATAGAATCACTTCTCCATGGAACAAGGAATGGAGAGAAGGGATGAAGAAGACAGAGTATGATGGAAATGGAGAGGGAAGGGATGGTTGGATCACTTTCTTAGTACTGACCTGCTCCTGCCCAAGGACCAGAGTGCCTCCCGGCTTGATTGGGTGCCAAGGTGCCAGATTATCTCCTGATCCCTGCCTCGTGCCGTCCTGGTAAGCCTCCCACTGGCCGTCCCTGGTCGTCCAGGTGATGCACACGTGATGCCACTGTCCGTCGTTAATCTTCAATGGCAGCCGCGCCACCTGGAAGCACCAATTCATCTCGATGTGAACTTTGCTTCGCCTGTCGTCAGTGCAGAGACCATGGAAACAGCAGGATGCCAACACACACACCATTCCGGGCAAGTGGAGTGGATGACCAAAGACACCAGGGGATCTTGCCCCACACAGGGTTTTTCATATTTCCTTATAATATTGAAAGTGACCATTCAGCCCATTGAGCCTGTGCTTGCACTCAGGCCATGCTCATTGGTTACAGTAGCTGACCCACGACTTTCCTACAGCCTAGCCACTCTCATAGAACAGTTCAGCACAGAACAGGCCCTTCGGCCCACAATGCCTGTACCGAGCATGATGCCAAATTAAACTAAATCTTCACTGCCTGTACATGACAGCTGTCCCACAATTCCCTGCATACTCATGGGCCCCTCTAAAAGCCTCTTCAGTGCCTCTATCATATCTGCGTCCACTGCTTTCCCTGGCAGACCGCCTACAGCTCTCCGTGCAGAAAAGCTCGCCCCCATACATCTCCTTTCTCACTCTCACTACAAAGCATGGACTCCCACGGACCCCTCCCATGGACAATGGTAGGTGTCCATGCGTGAAGAAGGTTGAGATCCCCTGGTTTAAAGCCATGCCCACTAGACTGACATTTCGAACATACAACGTAGATCATTACAACACAGTACAGGCCCTTCAGCCCACAATATGTGTCAACCTTCTAACCTTCTCTAAGATCAATCTAACCCTTCCCTCCTACATAGCCACCCATATGCCAACCTAAGAGTTTCTTAGGGGAGGGAGAGAACGTCGACTCAGACCATGAGAGGCCTGCGTCGGGCATTTTCATGCCTTACAAGGCGCAGATTGGAAGTCTGTGTGGGGCGCCACTCCTCGCACAGACTAGAGCAATGTGTGGTTAATTGCCTTGCTCGAGGGCACAATCATGCTGCCACAGCTGAGGCTCGAACTGGCGACCTTGAGGTAACTAGACAAACGTCTCAACCACTTGGCCACGTGCCCAACACAATGACTCATTTTCTTAAATGACTCCAATGTATCTGCCTCTACCCAGGGCAGACAACTCTTAACTACCTACACTTATCAATGTTCGTTATTTACTTTTTTTACTTATTTATTGAGAGACAGCGCGAAATAGGCTCTTCCAGCCCTTTGAGTCACACCGCCCAACAATCCTCGATTTCACTCTAGCCTAATCACGGGACAATTTACATTGACCAATTAACCAACCGACCAGCAGGTCTTTGGACTGTGGGAGGAAACCGGAGCAGCCCAGGGGTAAACCCATGCGGTCACAGGGAGAACGTACAAATCCCATTAAGGCAGCCTCCAGAGTCAGCACTGAACCCAAACTGATGCACACCTCTGCCTTCTGCCCCAGTGCCCCACCCTGCTTTCCAACCACCCAAAGAGTCCCTCTCGGAGGCGAGATGCAATGCCCTAGGCAGGAACATCCTGTCCAATTCTAGCCTCCCTGCTACAACTGGGAGGGCTTCTAGCATGAGAGATTCACTCAATCACTCAAGAAATCAGAACACACATCGAAGTTGCTGGTGAACGCAGCAGGCCGGGCAGCATCTGTAGGAAGAGGTGCAGTCGACGTTTCAGGCTGAGACCCTTCGTCAGGACTAACTGAAAGAAGAGCTAGTAAGAGATTTGGCCTCCCCCTACCCCTTTCAAACCTCTTACTAGCTCTTCTTTCAGTTAGTCCTGACGAAGGGTCTGGGCTTGAAACGTCGACTGCACCTCTTCCTACAGATGCTGCCTGGCCTGCTGCGTTCACCAGCAACTTTGATGTGTGTTGCTTGAATTTCCAGCATCTGCAGAATTCCTGTTGTTTGCAAGAAATCAGAACTTACTTTATCATTGATCAGCAGTTCAGCTGGCTTCTTCCCCCACTCGAGTAAGACAATCTCATTCGCCTGTCCGGGCACGGCATAGGAGAAAGGGGTTCCCATCCCCACACTGGCCTTAGACTTGAGCCACACACAGACGGTCAGAGAGTACAGTTCCGGCAGGCTCCTCTTCATTTGGGCAAACATATAATTTGTCCGCACAGGCAGTGATATTTTGTAACTTTCCTGCAATTTATAAGCAGTGGTTTCTGTTGGGAAGAAGTAAAAATACTGATTTTAGATTTTATGATCATTCATCTCTGGCAAAAGTCGCAATTCTATCTACTACCCTTGATATAGTACTGAGGGAGTGTCTCACTGTCAGAGGGACGGTACGGAGGGAGTGTCTCACTGTCGGAGGGACAGTACTGAGGGAGTGTCTCACTGTCGGACGGGTGGTACCGAGGGAGTGTCACACTGTCAGAGGGACGGTACCGAGGGAGTGTCTCACTGTCGGAGGGACGGTACCGAGGGAGTGTCACACTGTCGGAGGGACGGTACCGAGGGAGCCTTGAGGGAGTGCCACACTGTCAGAGGGACAGTACTGAGGGAGTGTCTCACTGTCAGAGGGACAGTACTGAGGGAGTGTCTCACTGTCAGAGGGACAGTACTTAGGGAGTGTCTCACTGTCGGAGGGACAGTACCGAGGGAGTGTCTCACTGTCGGACGTGCGGTACCGAGGGAGTGTCACACTGTCGGAGGGACGGTACCGAGGGAGTGTCTCACTGTCGGAGGGACGGTACCGAGGGAGTGTCTCACTGTCGGGGGGGGCGGTACCAAGGGAGCGTCTCACCGTCAGAGGGACAGTACTGAGGGAGTGTCTCACTGTCAAACGGACAGTACTGAGGGAGTGTCTCACTGTCAGAGGGACAGTACCGAGGGAGTGTCACACTGTCAGAGGGACAGTACTGAGGGATTGTCTCACTGTCAGAGGGACAATACCGATGGAGTGTCTCACTGTTGGGGGGACTGTACCGAGGGAGTGCCACACTGTCAGAGGGACAGTACTGATTTTTTTTTTACAAAATTCTTCATTACAAATGTCGGTGCTGTACAATATTTACAAACCCAGTGACTAACACATTTACTACACTACAAACAGACAATACATGTTAAACCAATATATTGCCATCCTCATCAATGATGGCATTTATACCCCGCGGAGCCCAATGGTCCCGGAACATCTCGACGGTCGCCGTGGACTGTGCGTATTCCTTTTCAATATTCACCCGGGCACGAACATACCCCCGAAACATAGCCAGGCAGTCCGCCCGGGGAGATCCTCCTGCCACCCTTTTCCAGGAGCCACGGATGGCAATTTTCGCCAGCCCCAGGAGCAAGTTGACAAGGACATCCTCATCCCTCTGTGCCCCCCTCCTTACTGGATGACCATATATGAATAGGGTGGGACTGAAATGCAACCAGAAGGCGAGAAGCAGCCCACGCAAATACACGAAAAGGGGCTGCAGCCTCACACACTCCACGTACATATGGTACACGGTCTCCTCCAGCCCGCAGAAGTGACACGCGGCTGGGAGATCCATGTACAAACTAAAGAACTTATTGCAGGGCACCGCTTTATGCAGCACCCTCCAGCCGAGATCCCCAAGGTGCATGGGAAGGACTCCCTTGTAGAGGGACTTCCATTGGGGACCCCCCTCACCTCCAGGTGGAAAGACCGACCGCCATGGCGTGTCGGGACGGTGTACAAATGCTAGGCAGTGGAGGGTGTGGAGCAGCAGCCCATAAAGGTACCTCCTGCCTGCATCCCTGAATGGGATTGTGGGTGTTGATGAAAGACGGCTCAAGTTGTGTGGATTCGTCTCTCGGGTAAGGCTGCGGGGCCTGGGCCTGACGAGCAGCTCAGCCCGAGTCGTTCCACACAACTGAACCGCACTGACATCCGTTGAGACAGGGCAAGCGTCGGCCAGGACCCCGCCCTCTGCCAGAGGAGGGGATTCCCGGCCTGAGGCAACCATGTTCCAGACTCTCAGTAGGTCCTGATAGAAGCCGGGCAGCCTCTGCAAAGCAGCACGGCTGACGCCCGCCAGTGGTAGCTGCATATCTTCGGCAAGACAGCAGCCACTCCGGAGGAAGAAAGTCGCCAACACGTGCCACCTGGGAGGGTGCTCGGCGTACAGGAATCTCTGCAGAGTCCTGAGGCGGAGAGCCGCCAGTTGTGTGCGTACACACACCAGCGACCGTCCGCCCTCTCCTTCTGGGAGACTCAGAACCGCTGCAGAGACCCAGTGCTTCCTGTTTCCCCAGAAGAAGTCCACTAGCTTCCTCTGCATTCTTGCGACAAAAGGGGCAGGGGGGGCCAAGGTGACCATCCGGTACCACAACAAGGGACAGTACTGAGGGAGTGTCTCACTGTCAGAGGGACAGTACTGAGGGAGTGTCTCACTGTCAGAGGGACAGTACCGAGGAAGCGTCTCACTGTTGGGGGGACGGTACTGAGGGAGTGTCTCACTGTCAGAGGGACGGTACCGAGGGAGCCTTGAGGGAGTGCCACACTGTCAGAGGGACAGTACTGAGGGAGCGTCTCGCTGTCAGAGGGAAAGTACTGAGGGAGTGTCTCACTGTCAGGGGGGCGGTACTGGGGGAGCATCTCACTGTCGGGGGGCGGTACTGAGGGAGCGTCTCACTGTCAGGGGGGCGGTACTGAGGGAGCGTCTCACTGTCGGGGGGGCAGTACCGAGGGAGCGTCTCACTGTCAGGGGGCGGTACTGAGGGAGCGTCTCACTGTCAGGGGGGCGGTACTGAGGGAGCGTCTCACTGTCAGGGGGGCGGTACTGAGGGAGCATCTCACTGTCGGGGGGACAGTACCGAGGGAGCGTCTCACTGTCAGAGGGACAGTACTGAGGGATTGTCTCACTGTCAGAGGGACAGTACTGAGGGATTGTCTCACTGTCAGAGGGACGGTACCGAGGGAGTGTCTCACTGTCGAGGGGTGGTACCGAGGGAGTGTCTCACTGTCGAGGGGCGGTACGGAGGGAGCGTCTCACCGTCAGAGAGACGGTACCGAGGGAGCGTCTCACCGTCAGAGGGACGGTACCGAGGGAGCCCTGAGGGAGTGCCACACTGTCAGAGGGACAGTACCAAGGGAGCATCTCACTGTCGGGGGGACGGTACCGAGGGAGCGCCTCACTGTCAGGGGGACAGTACTGACGGAGTGTCTCGCTGTCAGAGGGACAGTACTGAGGGAGTGTCTCACTGTCAGGGGGGCAGTACTGATGGAGCGTCTCACTGTCGGGGGGCGGTACCGAGGGAGCGTCTCACCATCAGACGGACGGTACCGAGGGAGCCCTGAGGGAGTGCCACACTGTCAGAGGGACAGTACTGAAGGAGTGTCTCACTGTCAGAGGGACAGTACTGAGGGAGTGTCACACTGTCAGAGGGACAGTACCGAGGGAGCGTCTCACTGTCGGGGGAACAGTACCGAGGGAGCGCCTCACTGTCAGAGGGACGGTACTGAGGGAGCGCCTCACTGTCAGAGGGACGGTACCGAGGGAGTGTCTCACTGTCAGAGGGACAGTACTGAGGGAGTGTCTCACTGTCAGAGGGACAGTACCGAGGGAGCGTCTCACTGTCGGGGGACGGTACCGAGGGAGCGCCTCACTGTCAGAGGGACGGTACCGAGGGAGTGTCTCACTGTCAGAGGGACAGTACTGAGGGAGTGTCTCACTGTCGGGGGACGGTACCGAGGGAGCGCCTCACTGTCAGAGGGACGGTACCGAGGGAGTGTCTCACTGTCAGAGGGACAGTACCGAGGGAGCGTCTCACTGTCGGGGGACGGTACCGAGGGAGCGCCTCACTGTCAGAGGGACGGTACCGAGGGAGTGTCTCACTGTCAGAGGGACAGTACTGAGGGAGTGTCTCACTGTCAGAGGGACAGTACTGAGGGAGTGTCTCACTGTCAGAGGGACAGTACTGAGGGAGTGTCACACTGTCAGAGGGACAGTAGTGAGGGAGTGTCTCACTGTCAGAGGGACAGTAGTGAGGGAGTGTCTCACTGTCAGAGGGACAATACTGAGGGAGTGTCTCACTGTCAGAAGTTTCACATCAATGAAACAACACACTGTAGAAGAAACAACACTTTGAATGAAGAATTCTCTTTTCATCTCTGCTTTGTAAAAAACCCTGTTGTTTCGAGACTATACCCCTGTGTTTACACCCCCAAGCCTGAATCTCCAATGTCAAGCCCCATAGGTGGAGCGGAGTGATGATGCCGCTAAACGGCGACTCCTTTACTCGCATCTTCGGAAACAGCTCAGTTTCCATCTTTAATATCTCTATTTTTCCCTTTCAGGGTTCTTTTGAAGACCCTGACCTGGAGTTACACGCTGACTCTGGTTCTTTGCAGGAATGGGACCCGTTCTCGTGTTTTCATATCTGGCCGTTGTTCGGCACGTCGGGGCTCAGCCTAAGAGTTCAGCTGGCCTTTGGAGGTCTAGGATCTCGGGGCTCTGGAGATGGGCAGATCGAAGGTCGATGTCACAGCAGGAAATCTGTGTGTCGTTGGGAGAGTCGGAAGATCTGCGGCTGTGTGTCCAGAGACTCGAGATCTCTGGGCACAGAGCTCGAAGAAAGTGGCATAACAGACTTTTAACATCGTAAACCAGCAAATTACGTCTCCCCTCTTCGCTGTGAAACGGAGACATCACTTTCTCCCTTATTAGGGAGAGAGAGAGAGAGCCTGTGGCATGTCAAATACCGGGTGAAATGCGAAGTCTTTGGGGTGTCTGCAAGTCTGTATCTTTGCTGTTGCTTTGCTCACACTTGAGTGCTCACTGGTGGGTGCCGTGCTTTTTTTTTTGCATTGGGGAGAGGGGGGATCATTGCTTGCTGCCGCTTAAGCGCAGGAGGGAGGGGTGCTGTGGAGGGGGTTTGGGGTTCTAACATTTAACTGTCTTTCATTCCTTGGGGGCACTCCTCTGTTTTCGTAGATGGTTGCGAAGAAAAAGCATTTCAAGATGTATATTGCATACATTTCTCTGACATTAAATGTAGCTTTGAAGCCTTTGAAATATGTAATACGATCATCTCCCATTTTACTAAACTCATGAGGGTGCAGACCTAGTTCACTTAAACTGTCCTCACGGGACAGACTCTATATCCCAGGAATCAATGTGGGGAATTTTCACTGAAATATCACAGAGGTAAGAGTATTCTTCCTTAGATAGGGAGACCAAACCTAGGCACAATATTTCAGATGTACTGTCCAAAGGTCTCCACATAATTAGACCAAGATGTCTCAGCTGTTGTCCTCAAATCCTCTTGCAATGAGGACAACATATTGTCTGCCTTCCAAACTGGCTTCTAAACCTGCATGCTTAACTTCAAATCCCTCTGAACACAATGCTCCAGACTCTCACCGTTAAAAAAAAATCTTCTTTTATTTTTTTCCGGCCATCTGTTATGACCTCACTTTCCACATTATATTCCATCTGCCACCTCCCTGATCTTTACGTAGCTGGCAGTTACACTCAGAGGCCACTTTATTAGGTACAGGAGTGGAACCCGTTGTGGTCCTCTGCTGGTATAGCTCGACCACTTCAAGGATTGACATGATGTGCATTCAGAGATACTTTTCTGCACACCACTGTTGTAACACGTGGTTATTTGAGTTACTGTCACCTTCCTGTCAGCTTGAACCTGTCTGGGCATTCTTCTCTGGCCTCTCTCATTAACAAGGCATTTTTGCCCCCAGAACTGCCACTCACTGGATGTTTTTGCACCATTCTCTGTAAACTAGAGACTGTTTTCGTGAAAATCCCAGGAGATCAGCAGTTTCTGAGATACTCAAACCACCCCATCTGGCACCAACAATCATTCTACAGTCAAAGTTATTTAAATCACATGTCATCCCCCATTCTGATGTTCGGTCTGAACAACAACTGAACCTCCTGACCATGTCCGCATGCTTTTATGCATTGAGTTGCCGCCACCTGATTGGCTGATTAGATATTTGCATTAACAAGCAAGTATGCAGAGGTACCTATTAAAATGGCCACTATGTATATTCCTGGTGTCTCACTGCATCTCTCCAGAGACCACACTGCCTTTCAGCTTTTTATTGTTTGTAAACTTTTATAGATCAAACTTGGCAATCATTGTGAATAGCTGGGGCCCCGACATCGATTCCCGAGGAAACCAACTGGTCATAGCCTTCCAACCCAAAAATCAGGATCCGAATCAGTTTAATATCACTGACATAGAGCACTATGCAAAAATCTTAGACAGAGAGAGAGAGGGGGACAGAGGAGGGGGGGGGGAGAGAGAGAGAGAGAGAGAGAGGATGTCTAAGACTCTTGCACAGTACTGTATTAATTTTATGCATTGCACTGTACTGCTGCCACAAAAAAATCAAATTTTATGGCATTTGTGAATGATAATAAACCTGATTCTGATCTGGGTCTCTACTGTGGACTGAGAGTGGAAAGGGGCAGGGAGGGGGGAATCATGGTTGGGAAAGGGGAAGGGAAAGGGGAAGGGAGAGGGGAGGGAGCGGGAAGCACCAGAGAGACATTCTATAATGATCAATAAACCAGTTGTTTGGAATCAGACGACTTTGCCTGGTGTCTTGGGGCTGGGTGTGTCCGCTCTCGCACACCCCAACCCCTGCCAGTCCTCCTCCTCCATCTGTCCCACATCCTTCCCTTGGCGCATCACCCTCACCATTCTCAACATCCTTTGCTCCCGCCAGATTTGCTCCACACTCCACCTTGGCAAATACAATACTATGCAAAAGTCTTAGGCACCCCAGCTATACATATATAACACTAGGGGAAAAATACTGGGAGTTCATTGTCTGTTCAGAAATTGGATGGCAGAAGGGAAGAAGATGTTCCTGAATCATTGTGTGTCTTCAGGCTCCCTGAAGGTAGCAATGAGAAGAGGGTATGTCCTGGGTAATGGGGCTCCTTAATGATGGACGCTGCCTTTTTGAGGCATTGCCTTTGCACTTGAGTTCCTTAACCATAATCTGTCATCTATGTCTCTGTGCTCCCTCATAACTGGGCACTTTAAGCAACACACATAACATGCTGGAGGAATTCAGTAAATCAGGCAGCCTCTATGGAGAGGAATTCACAGTCGATGCTTTGGGCTGAAACCCTTGATCAGGACTACTGGAGGAAGGCACAGATTATGGGGTGGGTTGGAGATTATTGGGCTGGAAAAAGGTATGACGTAATCTGGAGCAAGACTATCATGGTGGCAAAAACAGGAAAACAGATTATTATCTGAATGGTAGCCAATTAGGAAAAGGGGAGGTGCAACGAGACCTGGGTGTCATTATACACCAGTCATTGAAAGTGGGCATGCAGGTACAGCAGGCGGTGAAAAAGGCGAATGGTATGCTGGCATTTATAGCGAGAGGATTCGAGTACAGGAGCAGGGAGGTACTACTGCAGTTGTACAAGGCCTTGGTGAGACCACACCTGGAGTGTTGTGTGCAGTTTTGGTCCCCTAATCTGAAGAAAGACATTCTTGCCATAGAGGGAGTACAAAGAAGGTTCACCAGGTTGATTCCTGGGATGGCAGGACTTTCATATGATGAAAGACTGGATGAACTAGGCTTATACTCATTGGAATTTAGAAGATTGAGGGGGGATCTGATTGAAACATATAAAATCCTGAAGGGATTGGACAGGCTAGATGCAGGAAGATTGTTCCCGATGTTGGGGAAGTCCAGAACGAGGGGTCACAGTTTGAGGATAAAGGGGAAGCCTTTTAGGACCGAGATTAGGAAAAACTTCTTCACACAGAGAGTGGTGAATCTGTGGAATTCTCTGCCACAGGAAACAGTTGAGGCCAGTTCATTGGCTAATATTTAAGAGGGAGTTAGATATGGCCCTTGTGGTTAAAGGGATCAGGGAGTATGGAGAGAAGGCTGGTACAGGGTTCTGAGTTGGATGATCAGCCATGATCATACTGAATGGCAGTGCAGGCTCGAAGGGCCGAAGGGCCTACTTCTGCACCTATTTTCTATGTTTCTATGTGTGGAGTTATCCAGTGCCCCATGAATAATCCCTGTTTGGTACCAGAGTTTTCCACCCCAGCACAATCAGTGAGCATTGTTACGGCTCGGCTTTCATTCCCCAGGATTATGGCTCCATCCCCCTTCCTTTCCAGTCCTGAAGAAGGGTCTTGGCCTGAAACATCAGCTGTTTATTCCTCTCCATAGATGCTGCCTGACCTGCTGAGTTCCTCCAGCATTTCGAGTGCGTTTCTCTGGATTTCCAGCATCTGCAGAATCCCTTGTGTTTTTGTTATACTGTGCACTTTAAGTTTATTTAATAATTTTTTGTTTGGCACCTTATCTAAGGTTCGGAAAGTCCAAACACATCACAGCAACGGTTTCACCCTTGTCTAAACAGTGGGCTAGAATCGTAAAGAATTCCAACACATCTGCAAACAATTTCCTTTCCAGCATCTGCAGAATTCCTGTTGTTTTCCTTTCCCTTAAATTATGTTGACACCGTCCAGTCCTTTTATTATTTTCACTGCCTAACGACCACTTCCTGAGTCATAAATTCTAACATTCTCCCTGCCAATCTAATGGATTATCGTTGTGTTTTTATTCTCTCTCTCCCTCTCCTTTCCTAAACCATGGAAACCATTCCGAAGAATGTGAAAATCTGAAAGGTGATGCTCAATGCATTCACTATCTCCATGGTCACCTCTTTCATATCCCCAGGATACAGCTTATCGTGTCCTGAGGATTTATTGCATTTCCATCTTTGCTCCAGTATTAATATTTTAATAATTCTAATTCTTTTCAACTCCTCACTGCCCTCAGTCTATAGTCCTCCACAATTTCCTGAACGTATTCTGTGCATTCTTTGTTGAAAACAGAAACAAGTTAATCACTTAATATCTTTAATTCTCTCGCCCGAAACGTCGACTGTACCTCTTCCTAGAGATGCTGCCTGGCCTGCTGCATTCACCAGTAACTGTGATGTGTGTTGCTTGAATTTCCAGCATCTGCAGAATTCCTCGTATTTGCGTCTACTAATTCTCCTGATTCTTTAAGGGACACACAGTAACTTTTACTACTCTTTTCTATTTTACATATTTAAGGTTCCCTCAGGTTGTTACAGCCTGGGCTGGTAATGGAGACAAGCTCCCGCTACCTATTAAACACGCCCCCAATGGCGTGTGCCTCGAGTAGCCTCTGACAACCAGTCCAGCTCCTGGCCTTCACGTGTGGCTTAGCAACCAAGCCCAGCAGGACCATTGCTACTGACAGGAGAAGGGGCAAAGGTGGGTTACTGGCACCTTAGAAACCAGTCGCTTCGGGCAGGTGGGGCCTATCAGCCGTGGTTGGAAGTTCTTCTAGGAGGAGGAAAACTGCTCTCAAACTTCCGCTGCCTTGCAGTTGTACACACTCATAGAGAAGGCTTTGAGATGGGAAAAATCCGGAGGTGGAGTCCCAGAGGCAGTCCTACACTGAGCTCAACGCTGACTGGCAGCTCCTGTGATGCTGCTGGGGCCAAACCGTATCGGTCTCTGCTGTTCCTCTGGATTGATCAGTGTGGAGAGGGGGAGCTTGCTACTTGTGCAACAGCCTGCCCTCCATATTGTCCTGCCCAGGCTTGCGTATCTCGACAGCTGGGATGGTCGACCCTGGCCGACGGAGGCCTCAGGTACATTTCATTGATTAATTAGTTTACTTAGTGATACAGTGCAGGGAACGCCCTTGTGGTCCCTTCTCGCCATGCTGGACCAGTGATCCCCAACAAACACAATGAACGCTACCCTAATCATGGGACAATTTACAATGATCAATTAACCTTCCAGGCATGTGGGAGGAAACCGGAGCACTTGGGGAAAACACACGCACTTCGCGGGGGGGGAAGGGGAAAATACAGACTCTTTATGGGTGGCGCTGGAATTGAACTCTGAACTCTGTAACGGCCCGAGGGGTAAATGTGTCGTACTCACAACACGCTGGAGGAACTCAGCAGGTCGGGCAGCATTCATGGAAACGATCAGTCAACGTATCAGGCCGGAACCCTTCATCAGGACTGAAGAGGGAAGGGGCAGAGGCCCTTTAAAGAAGGTGGGGGGGGAGGGTGGGAAGGAGAAGGCTGGTAGGTTCCAGGTGAGAAACCAGTAAGGGGAAAGATAAAGGGGTGGGGGAGGGGAGAGGCAGGAAAGGTGAAGAAGGAATAGGGGAAAACACAATGGGTAGTAGAAGGAGGCGGAACCGTGAGGGAGGTGATAGGCAGCTGGGGGAGGGGGCAGAGTGACATAGGGATAGAGGAAGGGAGGGGGAGGGAATTACCGGAAGTTGGCGAATTCTATGTTCATACCAAGGGGCTGGAGACTACCTGAACGGTATATGAGGTGTTGCTCCTCCAACCTGAGTTAATGTGTCGTACTAACTGTTATGCTACCGTGGCGCCTGTATCTTACGTATCTTCGGAAGGTCTTACAATCTTTATTCGTGTCTCTCATCAACCTGCTCTCTCTTGATCCCATTTCATCACACAGGAGCACAAGAGGCTGCAGTCCGGTCCATCATGGACACATCCCTCCCCAGCACTGACAGCAGCTACAGGAGGGACTGCCTCAGGAACAACACACACACACACACACACACAATGCTGGGGGAACTCAGCAGGTCAGGCAGAGTCAATGGAGATGAACCAACAGTCGACGTGTTGGGCCGGGGCTCTTCTTCAAGACTGGAAAGGAAGGGGGAAGATGCCAGAGTAAAAAAGGTGGGGGAGAGAGGAAGGAGGACCAGCTGGAAGGAGATAGGTGAAGCCAGGTGGATGGGAAAGGGAAAGGGCTGGAGAGAAAGGAATCTGATAGGAGGGGAGAGTGGAGGAAGGGAAGAAGGAGGGGACCCAAGGGGAGGTGAGAAGAGGTAAGAGGCCAGAATGGGGAATAGAAGAATAAGGGAGGAGTAGGGAATTTTTTTTACCAGAAGGAGAAATCAATGTTCATTCCATCAGGTTGGAAGCTGCACAGATGGAAAATAAGGTGTTGCTCCTCCACCCTAAGAGTGGCCTCATCTGGCACAAGAGGAGGCCATGGACCGACTTGTGGTTGTCAATGTAGCGAAGGAAGAGTTGGGCAGCATTTACCAGGGAAGGCTTGGAATATGGACTGTTTTACTTAGCCAACAAAAAGATGGGCATAGCTGGGGCCTATAAGGGTATCCATGGTTACCCCCTTCAATCTGGAGAAAGTGGGAGGAACCAAAGGAGAAACTGTTGAGGGTGAGGACCAATTCTGCCAAACAGAGGAGGGGAACTGGTTGGTTGTTTTTTTGCTGAGAAAGAAGCAGAGAGCTTTAAGTCCTTCTTGATGGGGGACAGAAGTGATTAGGGACTGGACATCCATGGTGAAAATTAAGCGGTCAGGGCCAGGGAATTGAAAGCTGTTGAGGAGATCTGCAGAATTTCTTCTGTTTATGATTCGTTTCCTTGCAACAGTGGACTGAGGTAGTACAAAGGAAAATGATAACTGAATGCAGATTAAAATGTTACAGTTCCAGAGGAAGTTGTAGTGCAGGCAGATAATAAGGTGCAAGTCCATAACAGTGTATATCAAAGTGGTGAAACCCCTTTTTACTGGGCGTCTCTGAAAATGCAGCTCGTTAGCCCCTCGCTAACAGCCACTGGGCTCTGAGGCGAGGAACCCACCTTTCTCAGGGTCCATATGTCTAGGGTGTACACGACCTTGGACCCGCCAAACCTGTGAGGTTGGGATGTCTCACCCACCCAAACCCCAGTTTGTGTGAGTGCTGTGAGATTTACTTCCCCCCACCCCCTGCAATCACCGTTGGCAAGAAACCACAGATCATACACTGCATACAATTATAAAGGAAGCATATTTAAGAATGTTAACCAAACAGTTATTAAAGAAAAAGAAAAAAAACAAACGGGCCCATCATAACTGAACAGGCAAATGTGCGGATAAGTTGGAGCTCATCTTGCATTTGTCTTTAAATCACCTGCTGGTCCCTCAGTCTGCGTGAAAGCACGCACACCACCTTCCCAAATGTCGCTCAAAACCCATCCCAAACAAATGGGCTTTCCCACGGGAGTATTGGCCCTTCCTCCTTGAAGCCATTCATCTGCACAAAGCCCCTTGTGCAACAGGGATGACATCCTCAGCCATCTTCCCTCCTGTCTCCTCCCAGCTCCCACCAAAAAAGACCTCGACCCACACCAGTTTCCCTCACAAAAACCTCTCCACCCAGCATTCTCTAGAACCTTCTCCCAATTGCACCATCCTGACTGGCTGACACCACGTTCTTAAGTTGAACAGCAAAGCCCCTTATCTCAGCTCAAACCCAAACAGACTGCTCTTACAGAACTGCTAAAAATGAAATACCTACATAACATCAGCAAAAATCTTAAGCAAGGATAGAAGCTGTTCCTTAAATCTGATGTCCATGCTTTTAAGTTTTTGTATTTTCTGCCCGATGGGAAGGGGGAAGCTGAGAATGCCCAAGGCAGATGAGGTCCTTGATTATGGTGGCTATCTGGCCGAGATAGCAAGAATTGTAGACAGAATTCACGGCTGGTTTCTGTAATGTGCTGAGAAGCGTCCACAACTCTCTGCAGTTTCTATCAAGGGAAATTTGGAGCTTAGGGCCCAGGTATTAGAATCAGAGAAGATTAGGAGGCCAGAGTGCAGATATCACAGGAGTTTAAGAAGATTTACAGAGATGGAGGGGTTTGGGAGGGGGTAAGACTGTGAAGGAAACAGAAAACCAGTGTGTATATTAAATCTGAAGCACAGACAGTCCGGACTTAGTATAGGTGTACAAACACAGGCAGGGATGATGGGTCATTGGGCATTGCAGGGGATAAGAATTTTTATGATTCGCCGTAAGGATGAAAACCTTTTAATTTAACTTAGCTTGTGTTACTAGTTGTATTAGTCACTGTTTTGTCTATATTTTGATGTAGTATTTTGTAGTATTAGAGAATGTAATTTATAATGAAGGTATTTTTTTAAGGATGATTGAATGAAACCTGGTATTGGTTCCAACGTGGGCAGCAGAGTTTGAGGTGACCTGGAGGAAAGGGAGGGTCAACTCTCAAAAAACCGGAAGACACGCAAGATTCTGCAGATGCTGGAAATCTTGAGCAACACACACAGAATACTGGAGGAACTCAGCAGGACAGGCAACATCTATGGAGGGGAATAAACAGTCGACCTTTTGGGCTGAAAACTTCCATCAGCCTGAAACGCTCCTCCATAGACGCTGCCTGATCTGCTGAGTTCCTGCAGAACTTTGTAGGTGAGTCAATTCTAGAAGGCACGGAGAATTTTTCAGGAGGGCCACACCTGGCTGTCCCGTATTTACTGATTGGATAGCGAACTTCTGTGCTGGTGTTACGCAACAGGCATCACACTGTGCCCCAGGACTGTCCCCGTGCTTACCTTTCTCCAGATTGTCGATGCGTTGGTGAAGAGCTTGGAGCTGCTCCTCCATTCGGTGCCTCTGCCGGTCGCTCTTGTTCTGTAGGAAGGAGCGCTCTCTCTCGAGCTCGGAGAGCTTTGCAAGCAGTTGGCCTTCCAGCTCCTGCATCTTCTGGTAGAAGTGGACCTGCTGCACGCCAGACAGCGTCGTTGAGGAACCATTGCCCCGAGACAACAACTCCCCCTAGTCGGCAGGCGAGACAGAACAGAACAAGAATGGTAGCACGTCATAAACACAGTCTGCACGTCAGGTATTAGCGTCACAAACATGAGAAGATCTCCAGATGCCGGAAATCCAAAGCGACACGCACAAAATGCTGGTGCAGCAGGTCAGGCAGCATCTATGGAAAAGAGCAGACAGTCGACGTTTCGGGCCGAGACCCTTCTTCAGGACCAAGAAGAAAGGGGAAGATGCCAGAATAAAAAGGTGTGCATATGGCCAAGGAGGGAGTTGTGTATCTGATAGTGGGGTGTGTGTCCGACAGTGGATTATGTGTCTGAAACTGAGGTGCGTGTCTGATACTGAAGTGTCTTGTCTGACAGTGGGGAGTGTGTCTGAGACTGAAGTGTTTGTCTGACAATGGGGTGCGTGTCTGACAGTGGTGTGTGTGTCTGACAGTGGGGTGTGTGGATGACAGTGGATTGCGTGTCTGACAGTAGATTTTGTGTCTGACTGTAGGCTGTGTGTCTGACAGTGAGGTGTTTGTTTGACAGTGGGGTTTGTGTCCAACTGTGGATTTTGTGTCTGACTTGACTGTGGGGTGTGTCTGACATTGGATTGTGTGTCTGACAGTGAGGTGTGTGTCTGACAGTGGATTGTGTGTCTGACAGTGAGGTGTGTGTCTGACAGTGGATTGTGTGTCTGACAGTGGATTGTGTGTCTGACAGTGAGGTGTGTGTCTGACAGTGAGGTATGTGTCTGACAGTGAGGTGTGTGTCTGACAGTGGATTGTGTGTCTGACATTGGATTGTGTGTCTGACAGTGAGGTGTGTGTCTGACAGTGGATTGTGTGTCTGACAGCGAGGTGTGTGTCTGACAGTGGATTGTGTGTCTGACAGTGAGGTGTGTGTCTGACAGTGAGGTGTGTGTCTGACATTGGGGTGTGTGCCTGACAGTGAGGTGTGTGTCTGACAGTGGATTGTGTGTCTGACAGTGGGGTGTGTGTCTGACAGTGAGTTGTGTGTGACAGCGGTTTCAGTGACACTGGAGAATGTATCTTGATGTGCAATACCAAGTTCTGTGTCTGCTAGTGAGGTATGTGAGTGTAAACTGTGGGGAAAATTAGCCATACGATGCTGTATTTTACGGTTCTTTATTGACTCCATTAAGTTATTCTATGCTGCATTGTAAATCGTGATTTCAAAGGCTGTTGGAGAGTTTTGTGTATGAGCATGAGCCACACCGTCCTCTTGCTTTTGATGGTCTGGCACAGATCCGCACCAGCCTCATCCCAGGCAGCAACAGGATTCACAATCGAACGTGGCAGATGGGCCCCCTGGCATCTCAGAGCTGACTCACGTCTCGCTGACTGAGGCTCCATCTGCCTTCCACTTCACTGGATGCAGCACATCACAGGAACTGAACGTGAAGCCGTTCTCCAACGGCCCCCGCTTCTCCTGAAGAATTTTACACCCGGTGAGGTGTCCTTTGAAATGTCACTGCAACGCTGGGGGGATGAAGGAGGCCATAAAAAATAGAAATGGTGGGGTTTTTTCCTCACTTTTCCTTGCTTAGTAGGGTTTTTTCCCTCTTTTTTTTGTCACCAACAATTTTTCAACCTTTAAAACAATATTTTGTTTTGAGACATTGTAAATGTTGCCTACTTCGATGTACTCGTGATAATTTTGGATAATAACAATAAAAAGATTTGAAAAGAAAAGAAAAATAGAAATGGGATAGATGTTTTACTCCACCCTGCAGTACCTCCTACACAATTCAGTAAGGTCTGTGTTTATATTTACTTAGAAGATAGAACTTAGAACAGTACAATACAGTACAGGCCCTTCAGCCCACATTATTGTGCCACCTGCTAACCTACTCTAAGATCAATCCAAGCCTATCCTTCTATATTGCCCTCCATTTCTCTCTCATCTATCTGCCTATGCAAAAGTTTCTTAAATACTATGTCCCTCAGAATTTTATGAACTTCTTTCAGGTTCTATCAACCCCTCAGCCAGTACCACTTCTATTATGATCAGCCTCTCCTCGTACTATGTCATAGAACATATTGTAGCCCAGGAACAGGCTATTCGGCCCACAATGCTGAACCAGTTAACAAGCAGATCATTAACACCCAAGCACCAATCCCTCCTACCTACACCACATCCATATCCCTCCATCTTCCTCACATCCATGTGCCTATCCAACCGTCCCTTAAAAGCCTCTAATGTATTTGCCTCTACCATCATAGCAGGCATCCACCACTCTCTGAATAAAAAACTTACCACTCACATCCTCTTCGAACCGACCCCCTCTCACCTTCAATCCATGTCCTCTGGTGTTTAGATATTACAACCCTCGGAAGCAGATACACCCTGTCCACTCTATCTATGCCTCTCATAAGTTTATAAACCTCTTTCAGATGTCCCCTCAGCCTCCAACACTCCAGAGAAAACAACCCAAGTTTATCCAGCCCCTCGTGCCCTCTAAACCAGGAAGCATCCTGATAAACCTCTCTGCATCCTCTTCAAAGCCTTAACACCTTTGTTATAGTGAGTTGCACAGAGCTGTAACATCAATGAATTTCTTCTGCACTCTTTTACTACTGCTTTCACATCTTTTCTAAAGTGTGGTGCCCAGAACTGGGCCTTTTTTTAAAATTTATTCATTTCTGGGATGTGGGTGTCATTTATTGCCCGTCCCTAGTTGCTCACCCTTGAGAAGGTGCTGATGAGCTGCCTTCTCGAACCGCTGCAGTCCCTGAGGTGTAGGTACACCCACCGTGCTGTTAGGGAGGGAATTCCATGATTTTGACCCAGTGATAATGAAGGAATGGTGATCTGTTTTCCAAGTCAGGATGGTGAGTGACTTGGAGGGGGATTTCCAAGTGGTGGTGTTCCCAGGTATCTGCTGTTTTAGATGGTAGTGGTCATGGATCTGGGAGGTGCTGCCCTAGGAACGTTGGTGTGTTGTTGCAGTGCATCTTGTAGATAGCACACACTGTTGAAACTGTTCATCGATGGTGGAGGGACTGGATGTTTGTGGAAGGGGTACCGATCCAGTGGGCTGCCTTGTACTGGGTGGTGTCAAGCTCCTCGAGTGTTGATGGAGCTGCACTCATCCAGGCGAGGGGCGAGTATTCCAGTACACTCTTCTCCAGTTGTACCTGCGTTAGTGCTTCATGTGTTTGCTTTGCTCTTGTAAACTCTGTCTCTATTTATATAAATTCCAGGAACCCATGTTTGGTTAAACTTTGAGAGGCAAGAGGTTGCAGGGGTTGGAATCAAGAGCAGCAGACAATCGTGGGATGGATGTAAGATTTAAATAAATTCTAAATCTGCTGGAGGAATGCAGTAAGTTGAACAGAATCTGCGGGGGGAAAAGGAATTGTCAGCATTTTTGGTTGAAACCCCACCCGACCTTCTGCGATCCTCCAGCAGAGTGGTTGTCACGTTTCATTTTTAATCTGTCCTGCCACTTTCAGTGAACTTTGCACACCGTCTTGATTCTTGCACCTGTTCTAAGGCTTCTCATTCCTCCTAATTAGATGCATTACTTTACACGGATCAGCCTTAACATGCATCTGCAAACTATCCGCCCGTTCCCACCACCCTCTCCTTCTCCAAGTCTATTATTATCCTCCTCACAACTCAATCTGCTTACTAGTTTTGTGTCATCTGCAAAATTTGCAAATTATGCCCTCTCCACCCACGTCCAACTCATGAGTCTATATTAAGAAATGTATTGGTCGTAGTACCAGCCACTGGGAAACCGCACTCTGCACTTCCTTTCAATACCAGAGCCAGATTGTACAGGAATTATCTGCTTCTTGTAATGGAGCCAATTTTCTAACTACATTGCAATATCCCCCCTTATTTCAGGACTTGATCACAAACCTCTTTGCTCTCTTCTCCCTGCTGCTATCAGGTAGAAGGTACAGGGGCCTCAGGACCCACTCCATCAGCTTCAGGAACAGTCACTACCCCTCAACCATCGGGCACTTGAACAAAAGGGGATAAACACACTCATTTGCCCATCCATTGAGATGCTTCCACATCCAGTGATCTCACTTTAAGGACTCTTTATCTCATTATCTCATGTTCCCATTATTTATTGCTATTTATTTATATTTGCATTTGCATAGTTTGTTGTCTTCTCTGATTCATTTTTTATTGACCCTGTTATCGTTACTATTCTGTAGATTTGCTGAGGATGCCCACAGGAAAATAAATCTCAGGGCTGGATATGGAGATGTATATGTACTTTGATAATAAAATTTACTTTGAACATTAAACACAAAATACTCTGTAGATGCTGGGGTCAAAGCAACACGCACAACACGCTGGAGGAACTCAACAGGTCGGGCAGCATCCGTGGAAACGAACGGTCAACGTTTCGGGCTGAGACGTTGATTGTCAGTCCTGACGAAGGGTCTCGGCCCGAAACGTTGACTGTTCGTTTCCACGGATGCTGCCCGACCTGCTGAGTTCCTCCAGCGTGTTGTGTGTGTTACTTTGAACATTGAATCTCGTACCATCTTATCAAAAAATCTCAATGGATAAAAGCATGCAGGCATGGTCAAGAGGCTCAGTTGTTCAGACCGAACATCAGAATGAGGAAGAAATGTGATCTAAGTGATTGTGGAATGATTGTTGGTGCCAGATGGGGTGGTTTGAGTATCTCAAAAACTGCCGATCTCCTGGGATATTCATGCACAACAGTCTCGAGGGTTTACAGAGAAAAACAAAAAACATCCAGTGAGTGGCAGCTCTGTGGGTGAAAATGCCTTGTTAAAGGGAGAGGTCAGAGGAGAATGGCCAGACTGATTGAAGCTGACAGGAAGGCAACACCAACTCAAATAACCACATGTTACAACAGTGGCGTGCAAAAGAGCATCTTTAAATGCACAACACTTAGAATCTTGAAGTGGACGGGCTACAGCAGCAGAATACCAAAAGCATACACTCAGGGGCCTCTTTGTTAGATAAGGAAGGAACCCAATAAAATGGCTACTGATTGTTTGACTGCTATTTCTGATAGTTGCCCCATTTGGTTTGGCTCATTGTTCAGCAAAGCCATCATTCCCGCTGAGACAGAAACGCACAGATTAAGAAAGCTCTGCTCAACGTGCTTCTCTTTGCCTCTATGTAATATAGACTTGCTAACCAGGTCTAAATTATCATCATTGCTTTTACACATCTTGGCAAACTTCCCAGCAAACCTGCTCCTTGACTTCCTTCTCACTGGCTGGAAGCCTACAGAAAAGTTTCCAGTATTGTAACGAAGCTTCTCTTGAGCTTGAAATCTAGACAGACTCTGTCCTTGATCTCCCTCACTCTCCAGCCCTGTATTAATTCAATAGTTCCATTTCATATCAGAGAATGTGTCCAATATACAGTCTGAAATTCTTGTTCTTCTCAGACATCCAGGGAAACAGAAGGGTTCCCCAAAGAATGAGTGACAGTAAAAATGTTTGAACCCCAAAGTCCCCTCACTCCCCCTCCCACGCACAAGCAGCAGCAAAGCATTGACCCCCCCGACACCTACTACAGCAAAAGCACCAGTACCCTCCACCCACCAAGCAAGCAATAGCAAAGCCCCCAAGAAAGACCACCATAGGCAGTATGACAAAAACTAATCGTTCACCCGACAATTCGACATACCACAGGCACTCTCTCTCTCTCCCTAAATACTGAGCAGAGAGGTATCACTCAGCGAGGGGGGAGACATATTTATCGTAATCAACCCTTCCCTTCCACCCCTTATTTCTTGAACACCTTCAGTCTAGGAATACTTAGGACCCACTCCTATCCCTTTCTTGAGACAAGTCTCCACCTTTCCAACAACTTCTTTATTATTTCTTAGCCTTTCTAATTTTTCTAAATCTTTTATTTTAGTGATTCAACTTGACACAGACCCTTCTGGCCCAACAAGCCCCCACTGTCCAATTACACCCTTGTGTCCAATTAACCTACTATCGACAGTTCTGTGCAAAAGTTTTAGACACATATGTACAGCTAGGGTGTCTAAAACTTTTGCACAGTACTGTAGTAACTTTATGTATTGCACTGTACTGTTGCTTCAAAAGAAATAATTTCATGATATGTGAGTGACGATAAACCTGATTCTGATATGGGTCTCTATTGTGGACTGAGAGTGGGAAGGGGGCAGGGAGAGGGGAATCATTGTTGGGAAAAAGGGAAGGGAGAGGGGAGGGAGTGGGAAGCACCAGAAAGACATTCTGTAATGATCAATAAACCAATCATTTGGAATCAAATGACCTTGCCTGGAGTCTCAGGGCTGGGTGCATCTACACCCATGCCACCCCCCCTGCCCCGGCAGTCCTCTGCCACCTACCCCACACCCCTCCCTCGACGCACCACCCTCGCCATTCCCAACATTCTGTGCTCCCGCTAGAATTACAAACTCGCTCTACGCTCCATGTTGACAAATACAATACTGCGCAGAAGTCTTAGGCATCCTTGCTATACACATGTAAAAGTTCTGGGCATGCTACGTTGGCACCGGAAGCATTGTGGCATGCATGGGCAGCCCCCAGCACGTACTCAGATTATTAAGGCAAACAACGCATTTCGCGGTATGTTTCAATGTACATCTGATGAATATAACTCATTTCTTTCTTAACCTATACATCTTTGGACTGTGGGAGGAAACCAGAGCACCCGGAGGAAACCCACGCGGTCACAGGGAGAACGTACAAACTCCTTACAGGCAGCAGCAGAACTGAATCTGCGTCACCGTGACCGTAATATCATTACATTATTCGCCACGTTACCATGACAGCCTTGTTTGAAGACTTGCTATTTCTCGTACAGAGAGTCATTGAATCATACGTTCCTTTGGCCCACAACGTCTGCCCCCTGCCGTCGAAAACCCATTGAAATGAGCAAGAGATGATCTGCCGGAGGAACTCAGCAGGTTGAGCAGAGTCTGTCCACGTTTGGGTTGAAGCCCAGAATGAGAACTCTGCAGGGGTTGGACTCAAAGCACCAACAATCTCTTCCCTCTCTAGATGCTGCTCGACCCACGAGTCCCTCCGGTAGATTGCTTGCTGTTCCAGTTCCAAGCCACGACGGTCTCCTGTGTCCCTGTTTTACATGAACCCCATTTTATGATCCCCATGTTCCCATCAGCTCCCCAGATTCTATCTCTCACCTACACCATAGGAGCAATGTACAGTGGCCAATTAACCCCCCAGCCGCAGTCTTTGGGATCTGGGAGGAAACCAAAGCATACAGAGGAGGCCGTGCAGTCACAGGGAAAATCCCACACAATCAGAGATCAGGAGAGAACTTGGGCCACGAGTTCCACTATCTGCACCACTGTGATGACTTGAAAGAGGTGCACAAAAGTCTCAGGCACATACAGTATATATAGCCAGGGTGCTTCAGATTTGCACAGTACTGTATTTCTCAACGTGCAGCGGAGAGCGAGTTTGTAATTCTGACGGGAGCACAGGATGTTGGGAATGCCAGGGTGGAGTGCTGTGGGAGGGGCGTAGGCCAGGTGGCAGAGAAGGAGTGCCAGGGCTGGGGTGACACAAGTGCAGACACACCCAGCCCTGAGACACCGGGCAAGGTCACTTGATTCCAAACAATTGTTTATTTGTTCAGCCCAATACGTCGACTGTTTACTCTTTTCCATAGATGCTGCCTGGCCTGCTGAGTTCCTCCAGCATTTTCTGTGCGCTGCTTGGATTTCCAGCATCTGCAGATTTTCTCCTGTTTGTGATTGGATTAAAGAATGTCTCCCTGCTTCCCACTCCCTCCTTCTCCCTTCCCCTTTTCCCAACCATGATTCCCCTCTCCCTGCCCCTTTCCCACTCTCAGTCCACAGAAGAGACCCGTATCAGAATCAGCTTTATCATCACTCACATGCGTCATGAACTGTGCTTATTTTTGCGGCCACAGTTAAGCAGAGTCTGTGGGAGGGAAATAATGGTTCACATTGGGTTGAAGCCCAGCATGAGAACTCTTCAAGGGTTGGACTCAAAACATCAACAATCTCTTCCCTCTCCAGATGCTGCTCGACCTATGTGCAGAGCAATACATAAAATTACTCCAGTCCTGTGCAAAAGCCTTAGGCTCCCTAGCTATATACTGTATATGTTCCTAAGACATTTGCACAGTTCTGTATATGTTTAAGAGAGGCATAGAGAGTGGACAGGCAGCAGCCTTTCCCAGGGCAGCAATGGCCAATATCATAGGACATGCATTTAGCGTGAGAGGAGGAAAGTTTAGCTGAGATGTATTTAACACAGAAAGTGGTGGGTAGCTGGGACGCACTGCCGGTGTTGATGATAGAGCCTAATACAATAGGGACATTTAAAAAACTCTTTGGCACAAGGAGGAAAGAAAAATGGAGGGTTATGGGCAGTGTAGGAGAGAGGGTTGGATTGATTGTGGAGTATGTTTATATGGGTCGGCAGAATGTTGTGGGCCGAAGGGCCTGTACTGTGCTGGTGCTGTCCTATGTTCAATAGAATATAGAATGTTACAGCACAGTACAGGCCCTTCAGTCCACGATGTGGTACTGAGCTTTTAGTCCAATCTAAGATCAATCTACCCATCCCTCCTGCATAGCCCTCCATCTTTCTACCATCCATGGGCCTGTTTAAGAGTTTCTTAAATGCCCCAATGTATCTGCCCCTACCACCACCCTTGGCAGAGGTTTCCAAGCACCCACCAGTGTATCAAAATGTACCACTGACGTTCCCCCCTAAACTTTCTTCCAATCGCCTTGAAATCATGCCCCCTCATATTAGCCCTTTCCACCCTGGGAAAAAGTCTCCAGACATTCACCTGATCCATGCCTCTTATCATCTTGTAGACCTCTATCAAGTCACCTCTCATCCTCCTTCACTCCAAAGAGAAACGCCCTAGTTTGCTCAACCTAACCTATCTACATCCCAGATTTTTGTCTTGCACCGCTGATCTCCTTTTTAATATTATCTTCCTGTGCCCAAACCCCAGTATTAGTTGGGACCACACCACAGCATAACAAAACTCACGCTTTGCCAAGATGCAAACCATCCGGTGTGTATAATTCCCTGAACTGATCCCAATATCCCTGGAGTCTGAATCTCACCGGGACCACCTTGCCAGCCAGGGATTTATTTGTGCCATGTCCTGTTCCTATATTCTCCAGGGTGCAATCCTCTGATTACTCCCTTTCATGCCCTGTCACCTTAATCTCTCTCTGAACTCCTTCTAATCTATCTGCGGTACATCGTCCTTTTTCCAACTTATCTCATTGCTACTGATATGGACAGTCACCTCTGGAGAACAAGAGACGGCAGGTACCGGAACCTGAAGCAAGGAAAAACAAATTCCTGGAGGAAGTCAACGAGCCAGGGAGCATCTGTGGAGGGAAATGGGCTGCCGAAGTGTAGGATCGAGACCCTTCATCAGGTCTCAGGCCAAAATGGCGATTGCCTATTCTCTCCTCCATAGATGCTGCCTGACTCGCTGATTTCCTACAGCATTTGGTGTGTGTTGCTCGGTCTTTAACGTTTCATCCATTATCTGGACTGGCTTCATCTCAGTCCAGGTGAGGGGTCGCGACCCGAAGCGTCAAGTGCCCACTTCCCCACACAGATGCTGCCTGGCCTGCTGAGAGTGGGGGGATAGAGCCACTCTAAAGAGGGGTGGGGAAATAGCTGGCAAGAGACCGGTGGATCCAGGAGGGGTTATGGGAACGGAAAGAAGGAGAACAGAAAAAAACGACCGAGGTTGGGAGGTGATGGGTGGACACGACAAAGGGCTGAAGATAGTGAAATCCAATAGGAAAGGAAGATGGAGCATGAACCAAATAAGAGAAGTGAGGAGGGCAGATGGGAACAGTGGGGTGAGGGGTCCTAGTCCTAGTGGGAGGATGGTGTGGCTAATGAGCAAGTGGGGTAGAGGACAGTAAGTAAACAGAGAGATGGGGGTCTGAGGGTGGGGTCGGTGTCAGATGCTGGGTAGATTATGAGGTGAGAGAAAAGGGATTGGGGAAACAAGTAATGTCACTATGTACTGGATTAAATCACAGAAAAAATATACTTTAAACACTATTATTATTGGATTACTTGCTGTCTATAATGCCGCAGTTTAAACCAAAGCTTGTTTGTACTTTTTAGGGATCTGTTTCTCATGTACCACAAACACCTATAATTTCTGACTGAAGGTAAAACTTGTAGCAATGATTACCAGTGACAGAGTGTACCTGTCTCGGTGTGTACCTGTCCCAGAGTGCACCTGTGCCAGTCAGCACCTAAGTGTCATCCCAGCAAGTACCTGTGACAGCGTTCACCTGCCCTAGTCAGTATCTGCATCAATGTATACCTGTCCAGTATGCACCTGTGCCAGGGTGTGCCTGTCTTGGTGTGCACCTGTCCAAATGCGTACCTGTCCCGGTGCACACCTGTCCAAATGCGTACCTGTCCCGGTGCACACCTGTCCAAATGCGCACCTGTCCCGGTGTGTACGATAAGTGACAATATCACGTTTGTTTTCCTCTTTCCAGATTGCGTGCGGCATGCTGCGTTGAATGTTTCCCCGGAGTAATGACATCATCTGTTGTTAAATCAGCAAACAACAGTGGGAGAGAAAGATCTGAAGGAAAATAGGGACTGGGATAAGAGTGTGCTGAGAGAGAGAATGAGGGGGGTGGAGAGAGAAAGTGAGAGGGGGGAGAGAGAAAGAGAGAGGGGAAGATAGAGAGAGAAAGATCAAGATGGAGTGAGAGAGAGAGGAAGGTCGAAAGAAGGATAAAGAGAGAAGGAAAATGGAAAGGGAGAGGGGTAGAGATGGGGGAATGGGGAAGGGAGAGAGAGGAGGAAGAAAGATAGGAGGGAGAGAGGTGGGATGAGGGAGAGAGAATAAGAGTTGGAGAGAGAAGGACTCCATCTTAATTCAGTCTCTTACAGTGAACCCACCCCAGACCTACTTCATCCTCCCCCAGCCCCCTGCCTCAGCTGTACACTCCCATCCCACCCGAGCTGAGATTTGTTCTCTCTCCATTTCTGTGCAGATGTCTCTAGATACTGAAGACCAAAATGATCCCACCATGGAATCTCCCGGGAACTGTGTACCTCTGGTTCTCTTATGTAGCCATCAGAGCCAGTGTATCAGTCAGAACTTCAATCAAAGATGTGACTTAACTTCAAATTACATCGGTCTAACAGATGTTTTAAAAACAGTGCCTCTCTGATGCAGACTAGATGCTCAATGCAGAGTGGAGAAGATTCAGTGTTGAGCTGTAGCCAAGTCTGGAGAGGAGTCCATTACAGAATGAGTGATCTGTGAGTTCAAATCCCATCAATCCAGTTGGGAAATGCAAGCAAGTTGAATTTTAGAAAACTTCTTTCCAAATAGAGCTGGTTTTAGTAACATGTAGTTGGAGATCAGCAGACTCTTGTTAAAAACTTATTTCTTGTAAAAATCACTTGTATCTTCTAACATCTCCACCACCCATCAGCCTCACACCTCAAACCTCATAGAATCATAGAACACTACAGCACAAAGACAGGCCCTTCAGCCCATCTAGTCTGTACAGAATTATATTCTGCCTAGTCTCATCAGCCTGCACCTGGACCTTAGCCCTTCATACCCCTGCCATCCATGTATCTATCCAAATTTCTCATAAATGTAGGAAAAGCCTGCTTGCCTTTACCCTATCTATACTTCACTATAATTCTGTAACCCACGAATCTCCCCCTCATTTTCCTATACTCCAGAGAATAAAGTCCTAACCTTTTCAAACTTCCTCTATAACTTAATTCCTGACCACATCCTTGTAAGTTTTCTCTGCACTCTTTCAATCTTATCGATATCTTTCCTGTAGGTGGATAACCAGAGCTGCACACAAGACTCCAAATTTGGCTTCACCAAAGTCTTCCCCCAGCACTGGATACAGGCCTCTGGATCTGTGCAGCTGCACCTCTGTGTAGCTCATGGAATATTGGCTGAAGGAAATCTGCCCTCCTCTCTCTGGCAGGGCTATTTATTTTAATTTTAATTAGCGATCCAGCACGGAGAAGGCCCTTCCGGCCCTTCAAGCCACGTCACCCCAGCAACCCCCCAATTAACCCTAAACTAATCACGGGACAATTTACAATGACCAATTAACCTACCCGGTATGTCTAAGGAAAAGGGTACCCTCCCCCGCTCCCCATCTTCTTACTCTGACACGTCATCTTTTTTTCTCCAGTCCTGCTGAAGGGTCTCGGCCCGAAACGTCGGCTGTTCACTCTTTTCCCTAGATGCTGCCTGGCCTGCTGAGTTCCTCCAGCATTTTGTGTGTGTTACTTGAATATTGAAAGGCCTATTGAAAGAGCATGTGGAGAGGATGGTTCTATTAGTGGGAGAGTCTCGGGCCAGAGGCACAGCCTCAGAATACGAGGTCTCCTTTAAAACGGAGATAAGCGGAAATTCTTTAGCCACAGGGTGATGATTCTGTGGAATTCATTGCCATAGATGGCTGTGGAGGCCAAATCATTGGGTATATTTAAAGTGGAGGTTGATGGATTCTTAATTAGTAAGGACATCAAAGGTTATGGGGAGAAGGCAGGAGAATGGGGTTGACTTACTTACTTCCTGCTTGTTGTGCTGCTGGCATTTAGGACAGGAATAAAGGTCTCCATCTCTGTCTGTCCATACTGTCACACACAGATGTGGAATGATTCTTCATTGCTGTTTCTGCAACAAGTTTTTTTAAACCGGTCATGGCTGTTAGCCCTGAGCTGAACCACCCCCCCCCCCCAAACCTGGTGGACCACTCTTAGTCTGGTCTCTCTACCCTTTGACCTGTTTGGCATGGGTGACCCTACCAAGAGCCAAAGCACAAGGACCTGACTCCAGCCAGCCCAGCTCGCTGGGTCGTTGAGGCACACACACACCTCCAAACCTTACAACAAGGATGTGGTCCTCTTGGAGGAGAATAGGGTTGAGAGGGATATTAAATCAGTTATGATCCAACGGCAGTGCAGACTGACTGGGCTAAGTGGCCAAATTCTGCCCTGTATCTTGTGGACTATGTGTCAGTAATGAATGGGGAGAATTATTGGATTTTATAAGTTGGGAATTAATGAGGAAAGATGATCCTCTGGATTCGAGAAACTGGGGAAATTTGATCCATTGGATTCTATATTGGTGATAAATAAGGAATTATGCCGCTGAGATTCTATAAGCTGATGGTTAGTGGGGAAAGATGACTCACTAGATCCTATAAACTGCGACGGTTGAAGTGAGCTGTTACAGTAATATATACTTCCTGGGATTCACACAGATCCATCTATTAATCAACGTGTTTCATGAGACTAGTTTCTATCTGCTGCAATATATCTTTCCCTTTCCTTTGCATGGCACCACTTCATCTTGGTGACAACGTCTTTTAAGAGCCTCACAGGAGACAGAAAGTTATTAACCAATGTCCAAGGATATAAATTTATAATGTTAGTCTTTCTTGTACAGGAAGGTTTTCAATTCACCGGTTACGAATATAGAACACTGGATAGAATGATGAGGTCATTAGTTATGCGCTCACTCCATCAAAATTTGACAAGCTTCTCTTTCCTCCTTTATTTACACGCATTTCTGTCCATTTCCCTTCAGCCAAGGTGTATTTATAGGCTACATTCAGTGGCCACTTTATTAGCGACCTCCTGTACCTAATAAAGTGATCTCAGCATGTATATTCATGATCTTCTGCTGCTGTAGCCCATACACTTCAAGCTTTGAGGTGTTGTCCTCCAAGTTTCACCAATTGCCTGGTGTTCCTCTCTCCCCTCCTGCCCCCGATCTTTCTAATCTATTCCTCAGCCTTTTTTCTCCAGTCCTGCCGAAGGGTTTTGGCCCGAAATGTCAACTGTACTTTTTTCCTGAGATGCTGCCTGGCCTGCTGAGTTCCTCCAGCATTTTGTGTGTGTGTGTGTGTGTATTGTGCATTCAGGGATGGTTTCCTGCACACCACTGTTGTAACGTGAGGTTGTTTGAGTTACTGTCGCCTTCCTGTCAGCCTGAACCAGTCTGGTCGTTCTCCTCTGACCTCTCCCATGAACAAGGTCTTTTCACCCACAGAACTGTCACTTACCGGAGTCTTTTTTTCTGCACCATTCTCTGTAAACTCCAGAGACTGTTGTGCATGAAAAGCCCAGGAGATCAACAGTTTCTGAGATACACAAACCACCCCGTCTGGCACCGGACATGAAAATCCCAGGAGACCAGCAGTTTCTGAGATACTCAAATCAGGCACCAACAATTATTCCACAGTCAAAATCATTTAGATCACATTCCTTCCCCATGCTGATGTTTGGTCTGAAGAACACCTGAACCTCGTGACCATGTCTGCATGCTTTTATGCATGGAGTTGCTGCCACGTGATTGGCTGATTAGATATTTTCATTAACGAGCAGGTGTATTTAATAAAGAGGCCACTAAGTCTGTTTTTGATTGTGGAGGCATCACAGATTCTCTGTGGGCTTGGTCTGAGGAGATAGTCAGAGGGTGGGTTTACCTGAAAGTGACATTGCTGGCAGGGCTTCTCACTGAACAGGCTATGATTAATTCAAAATGATCATGATAAGTACCTTCCCAGCTTTTGGGATTTGCCCATGCTACCAGTGGATTGTCACTGGACTTGGGATCCCTCTGCACAGGCAGAATACTTTAGGTCATTAACAATCTAACGTAATTGTCAAAGGTAGTAAGAATACTGCTCTTCTAGTTAAAACGATAAGAATATAGCTCATGTTTAAATAAGTATATTCCCAAATGATCCCGGAATGAAAGGGTTAATATAAAGAGTGTTTGATGGCTCTGGGCCTGTACTCACTGGAATTCAGAAGAATATGGGGGATCTCATTGAAACCTATTGAATATTGAAAGGCCTAGATAGAGTAGACGTGAAGGGGATGTTTCCTATAGTGGGAGAGTCTAGGACCAGAGGGCGCAGCTTCTGAATAGAAGGACACCCCTTTAGAACAGTGATGAGTAGGAACTTCTTTAGCCAGAAGCTGGTGAATCTGTACAATTCATTGCCACAGTCGACTGCAGAAGCCAAATCATTGGTTACATTTAAAGTGGAGGGTGGTTGGTTCTTGGTTACTCAGGGCTTTAATGGTTACAGGGAGATGGCAGGAGAGTGGGGATGAGAGGGAAAATAAATCAGCCGTGATGGAATGGCAGAGTAATCGAGATGGGCCAAATGGCCTAATTTTGCTCCTGTGCCTTATGATCTTAATTAACTAAATAATTAGAAGCACAGGGTACAAGAGCGAGGAAACTGTCATAAATCTTCATTAAGCACTAACTTGGCCACAACTGGAGAAGCATCCAGTTCTGGGCACCATACTTTAGGAAAGATGTGATAGCAGGAGGAAGGGAGAGCTGGCGTAATTCATCGGTGTGTTACAAAGGAGAGTTTGGACAGACCGGGGTTGCTTTGTCTGGAGTGACAGAGGCCTAGGGGAAGTGTGATCGAACTTTATAAAATTATGAGTGGCTTCTATCATATAGAGACAGCCAGTATCCCTTTCCCGGGTTCAAAATGTCTAATACTAGAGGACATGCATTTAAGAAAAGGGACTGAAAGCTCAGGGGAGAGGTACAGGAAAAGTTTTTAACACAGAGAGTGGAGAGTGCCAGGAATGTGCTACCTGGGCTGCTGGCAGAGGCAAATGTGATAGAGGCTCTCAGATGTGCACACGAATATGTAGGGAAAGAGGGGATATGGACCAGGTGTAGACAGTCGGAATTAGATGCCATTAGCTTGAGTTGTTCCTCCAAAGGGCCTATTCCTGTGCTGTACTATATTATAACATTGAAGGAGGCCCCCTTCAGCCCCTCGAGGCTATACTAACTCAACCTCCATTCACACCACAGTTGCTCTTCTGGTTTGACAATAATGGGAGAGTGAGCATCGTGCTGGCAGCAGAGCTAGGAAACAGAGAATGCTGGAAAACCTCAGCAGGTCAGGCAGCATCGGTGGAAACAGAAACTATTAATATTTCTGCAACGTTACCTGCTTCTCTTTCCACGGATGCTGACTGACCTGCTGAGTGTTTCCAGCAGTCACCATTTTCTGTTTTTACATCAGATTGGCTCAGTTTACTTGTATACGTTTCTGAGACAGGTACGGCCAGCAAACATTAAGAGCTCATTACAACAGACCGAGAAGCTGAATGTGATGGTAACTGCCACCATGCACCACTTCAACTCATCCTATCACAGACATTCCTTTTATTCTAGCTATCCCCCTGATTTGCTAAAGACTAATTTGCACCTCTCTCTTTCCAAGTTCTGATAACAGATCACAGACCTGATATTTTAACTGTTTCTCTTACTACAGATGCTGCCCAACCTGCTGAGTATTTCCAGCATTTTCTGTATTTTTTTCAGGTTCCCAACATCTGCAGGATGCTTTATTTTCATTTACTGGTGGCGGAGTGGAAATATGTCTCTGCCAAAGGAGGTGTAGGGCGTTCCTTCCCTCCACTAGCCTGCAGATCACCCTTGGGCAGGGTGTAGCGCTTGTTTCGCCCTTCCCAATCAGGGTCACGTGAAGCCATTGGAGGAGGTGGTGGATGGTCGTATGAGTAGCTGGTGCAAATAACAAGTCCTGTTTATGCAACCACTATTGCCAAGCGGACAATCTCTGAAGAGTATTGATAATGGCTAGGACCACTCATCTTATAAAGACACTGCCCAGAAGAAGGAAATGACAAACCAGTCCTGTACATTATTTGCCAAGAATAAACATGGTCATGGAAAGACCATGATCGTCCATGTCATACAACACGGCGTATAATGATGATGACTGTTATAACAGAGCCTACATTACCTATTGATGGTCAACAGCCTCTCATTGATGTCTAGTTTTATCCATCTGGTTTCATGCTTACACCCTGATGTCCTACAGCTTCTCAGAACCAAGTATAGACTCTTGTTGCAAGAGTCGAGTGAGAAATGCAACAGCTGGTTTGGACACAGCAAGATCCCGCAACTGCAATGTGATAAGGGTGAGATTTTAGTGGCATACTGTAGGTCAAGGCAAAATAGGGCAAGAGAGCTCCCCCCGCTCAGGTTTAAAGTGGAGAATAGTAGTTGTAGGGTGCCAGGAGATCCCTGAATTAAGTCGAAACATACAGTGAAATGTGTTGTTTCCATGATGTGCTGGAGGCAGCCCAAAAGTGCTGCCGCAGATTCCAGCTCCAACATTTCATGCCCACAAGGTTCAGCAGGACAAGACAGGCAGCAACAAGAACAACAATATCAAAACAGACCCCAGGACTTGCCGATCATGGCCTTTAGGGCTCGGCTTCTAGACTCGCATGGACGTCCAAACAGTTTGAACAAAAGAACGCCAAGCCCCTTCACTCCATCCACGACACGCGGAATTTCCCAGTGCCCACCCATCTTAATTCCAGCCCGATTCCCATTCAGACATGTCAGTCCATGGCCTCTTCTGCTTTCATGATGGGGCCACTCTCAGGTTGGGGAAGAAGCCGGAATTCCGTCTGCATTGCTTCCAACCTTCTGGCGTCAGCACCGATTTCTCCAACTTCCAATAATTTCTCCACTTCCCCTTTCACTCTTTCTCCATTCCCCTTTCTGGCTTCCCTCTTACCCCTTCTCTTCTCCCCACCTTCCTTCCACTTCTTCTTAGTGCCCCTCCTCCTTCCCTTTCTCCCATGGTCCACTTTCCTCTTCGATCCGATTCCTCCTTCTTCAGCCCTTTACCCTTTCAACCTATCGCCTCCCAGCTTCTCACTTCATCCTCCCTCCCCTAACCACCTATCTTCCCCCTCACCTGGCTTCACCGATCACTTCCACCTTCCCCACACATCCCCTCCCCACCTGCTTATTCTGGCTTCTTCCCCCTTCCGCTCCAGCCCCGATGAGGGGTCTCAGCCCAAAATGTTGGCTCTTTATTCCTTTCCATTGATGCTGCCTGACCTGCCGAGTTCCTCCAGTGTTCTGTGTGTGTTACCAAGGAGGACAAGTTCTTTTGCTCAGGCCAATGGACTGGTCACTGTCACTCGTGGAAGGCTTAACCAGAATGCGCGCAGATTGAAATGATTAACAGGATGTGGTCGCCCAGACAGCGCTGTATGATTCATGGAGCTGTGATTAACTCTGACAAACCAGCGGCTGATGGTGCTCTTTTGGCTGCGATCCCTTTCTGTTAGAAATTTCAATCACCATTACACACCCAGAGTGGGTTGAAAGGCCAAACGAACAGCAGGTCCCAGTGGCCTTCTGAGCAAACTAATTCCATCAAGCCATACGCTCTCCGCTGCCTGCTTTACCGAATGGGTTTGTTGTGTGACTGCCCGTCTCCAGCTAACCAACAACCGCCTTCTGCCTGTTTCTGTTGTGCTGCTTAGACGGTCAGGGACCACTTTACTAGCTACACCTGCTCGCCAATGTAAGTGTCTAATCAGCCAATCACATGACAACAACTCAATGCATAAAAGCATGCAGGCACAGTCAAGAGGTTCAGTTGCTGTTCTGATCAAACATCAGAATGGGGAAGAAATGTGATCTAAGTCAGGGGTCCCCAACCTTTTTTGCACTGTGGACCAGTTTAATATTGACAATATTCTTGCGGACTGGCCAACCAGGGGGGTGGCATTCAAGTAGGGTTAAACTCACCCCAACATGTCTTTTACAGTTAGGGTTGCCAACTTTCTCACTCCCAAATAAGGGACAAAAGTAGCAGTCAAATCCCGGGACACTTGTGTTTACCCCAGGAAAGGCTACCATGACCATGAAGCCTTGCACGGGCACCTGTGTGCACTAGCGTGACGTGCGCAAGCGCGTACGTGCCAATTTTTTTCCCACAAATCAGTTTTGCCTTAATCTTCCGGACTATACTGTACATACATTATTTCTACTTTTATATAGGCTGTGTATTTATCATATCATTCCTGCTTTCACTATATGTTAGTGTTATTTTAGGTTTTATGTGTTATTTGGTATGATTTGGTAGGTTATTTTTTGGGTCTGGGAATGCTCAGAAACTTTCCCCATATAAATTAATGGTAATTGCTTCTTCGCTTCACGCGATTTCAGCACAGAAGGTTTCATAGGAATGTTCTACCTTAGTTGGAGAAATACGGGACAAGGGCGGTCCCGTATGGGACAAACCAATTTAGCCCGATATACGGGATGTCCCAGCAAATACGGAACAGTTGACAACCCTATGTTCAAGTTCAACAGTGCGTGACAGGGAATGAGGAAAGGTGCAGCTGACTCATATCGTTTCCTTGCGGCCCGGTAGCACATGCTTTGCGGCCCGGTGGTTGGGGACCGCTGATCTAAGTGACCTTGACCGTGGAAACTGTTGATTGACTTGAATTTTCATGCACAACAGCCTCTAGAATTACTAGAGAACAGCATGAAAAACAAAACCAAAAAAAAACATTTTTTGGTGCCAGATAGGGTGGAACGATTATTGGTGTCAGACGGGGTGGTTTGAGTATTTCAGAAACTGCTGACCTTTTGAGACTTTCATACACAACAGAATCTACAGAGAATGGTGAGAAAACAAAAAAAACATCCAGTGAGCGGCAGTTCTGTGGGCGAAAACACCTTGTTAGTGAGGGAGGTCAGAGGAGAATGGCCAGACCTATTCAAGCTGACAGGAAGGCGACAGTAACTCAGATAACCTCACGATACAACAGTGGTGTGCAGAAAAGCATCTCTGAATGTACAACATATTGAACATTGAAGTGGATGGGCTACAGCAGCAGACGACCACACTGGGCTCCACTCCTGGACCTAATAAAATGGCCACTGAGTGCACATTCAGTTACTGAGGTCCACGCCCATAGATCCCCCCAAAGTTCTCGTGCACGTTGATAGGGTTGTTGATAAGGCACATGGTGTGTTGGCCTTCATTAGAGGATGGGGGCAGAGTTCAAAAGCCACAGAGTAATGTTATAGCTCTATAAAACGCAAACACGAGGAAATCTGCAGAATCTGGAATTTCAAGCAACACACATAAAAGTTGCTGGTGAACGCAGCAGGCCAGGCAGCATCTATAGGAAGAAGTACAGTCGATGTTTCAGGCCGAGACCCTTCGTCAGGACTAACTGAAAGAAGAGCTAGTAAGAGATTTGAAAGTGGGAGGGGGAGGGGGAGATCCGAAATGATGGGAGAAGACAGGAGGGGGAGGGATGGAGCCAAGAGCTGGACAGTTGATTTGCAAAGGGGATATGAGAGGATCATGGGACGGGAGGCCGAGGGAGAAAGAAAGGGGGAGGGGGAATCCCAGAGGATGAGCAATAACGGATAGGGTACGAGAGGGAGCTGGGGCATTAACGGAAGTTAGAGAAGTCAATGTTCATGCCATCAGGTTGGAGGCTACCCAGACAGAACATAAGGTGTTGTCTATAGGAAGAAGTACAGTCAACGTTTCGGGCCGAGACCCCTCTATAGGAAGAGGTACAGTCGACATTTCGGGCCAAGACCCTTATAACACCTTATATTCCGTCTGGGTAGCCTCCAACCTGATGGCATGAACACTGACTTCTCTAACTTCTGTTAATGCCCCACCTCCCCCTTGTACCCCATCCGTTATTGCCCATCCTCTGGGTTTTCCCCCTCCCCCTTTCTTTCTCCCTAGCCTCCCGTCCCATGATCCTCTCATATCCCTTTTGCCAATCACCTGTCCAGCTCTTGGCTCCATCCCTCCCCCTCCTGTCTTCTCCTATCATTTCAGATCTCCCCCTCCCCCTCCCACTTTCAAATCTCTTACTAGCTCTTCTTTCAGTTAGTCCTGACGAAGGGTCTCAGCCCGAAACGTCGACTGTACCTCTTCCTAGAGATGCTGCCTGGCCTGCTGCGTTCACCAGCAAATTTTATGTGTGTAGCTCTATAAAACCCTGGCTAGACCACACTTGAAATATTGTGTTCAGTTCTGTTCACCTCATTGTAGGAAGGATTCAGAAGCTTTAGGGAGGCTGCAGAGGAGATTTACCAGGATTCTACCTGGATTAAAGAGCACGTCTTAGGATAATAGGGTGAGTGAGCTAAAACTTTTCTCTCTAAAGTTAAGGAGGATGAGAGGTGACTTGATTGAGGTGTACCAAATATTAGTAAATATAGATCAAGTGGGCAGACAAATATTTTTTCTCTCCCAGGGTGCAAATGACTAATACGAAAGAGCATAATTTTAAGGTGATTTGAGGAAATTACAGGGAGGATTGACAGAGATAAGATTTTTACACAGAGGCGTGTGGAGCGTACTGCCAGTGGTGATGGTACAGGCAGATGCATTAGGGACATTTTCGAGGCTGTTAGAGGGGCAGCTGGATGATAGAAAAATGGGGAAGGGAAGGGTCCTGCCGAAGGGTTTTGCCCTGAAACGTTGACTGTACTTTGTCCGTAGATGCTGCCTGGCCTGCTGAGTTCCTCCAGCACTTTGTGTGTGTCGCTTTGGATTTCCGGCATCTGCGGATTTTGTTGGTGAGGGAAGGGTTAGATTGATCTCAGAGTAGGTTAAAGATCGGCACAACATCCTGGGCCAAAGGGCCTGTACTGCGCTTACTGTACTGTGTGCCACGTTGCTATAGCATTTGTACATTTGATTTCAGGAGTGAGTTCCCTCTTTAGAGTTCAAGCCTTTCTTAAATAATACATGACAGGATGCCAAATAAAGATTTTAAATCACTTCCTCTTTCAGCCCAGTGCTACAATCCTGAACACCTTTGGTGGTTGGCTCTGAGCTTCAATAACCCAACGCACATTCACCCTGTGGATGTCTTGTGATTCTGTCCATCCTGCCGTGAGGGATTCGTGTCCTGAGTCACCAGAGCTTTTCCCCCACTGATGAGGGGCACAAGTCAGGGGTAATAATGGAACGTGCTCCCTCTCCTTGTGTACAGCTGCCGCAGGAAACTCAGTCTGGCCCGGACAGACAGTCCGCTTGGCTTGCACCCATTCTCAGGTGTGAGGGCATCCCTCCTGAAGGATGATCTCAGCTCAGCCTCAGAGCCTGAAATGACAGGGTCCTCGGAGACTGTGGTTGTTCATGATGGCTCCCCCATGTTTTGATGGTCAAAACGAGCATAGGGGACATTGATGTCATTTGGAAGTGAAGCCTTGTTGCCACCTATGTCGCTTGGTTTCACCTTGTAAGGGGTGATAGCATTCAAGCCCTGCCACCACTGTCGAGCATCCTTCATTCATTCAAGTTTAGTTTGGAATTGCCCATGAGATAGCTCTGGTTTCTTCCCACATCCCAAGTACATGCGGGTTGCTAGATTAATTGGTTAGGGTAAAACACCTCTAGTGTGGGTAGATGGTGGGAGATGTATGGGAAAATAGGCTGTAAAAAAATAGGTGGGGGGTGGAATTTGGTTTTTCATTGATTAAACTGTAATTCTTTGTTCTACTGTGAATGCCTGCTAGAAAATGTATCTCAGAGTAGCATATGGTAACATATAGGTACTTTGAGAACACTGGACAGCAAAGATTTTTCTTCCTGAATATTTTTGGGTGTATATTATGGAATTTGGGCTGCTGATCATGAAAATCACCATGAAATTTTCTTACCATGCACAATTTTTCTGAAATCATCTACATTTGTTATTTCAATTCATAAATCAGGTCAGAATAATTGATGCCAAGATTAAGGAAGACGATTTTGTTGGTCCACAAGTCTAACAGGTCATCAATGACAGGCAATTCAAAGAACTTCTAATGGGACTGGAGAAAATCGCATGGAAGGCATTCAAAGATGTTGTTGAAAAGTTTCTTGGCACCAGTCTACATGCAGCTGGTTGGCAACACGCTTCAAGCATACAAAACCATGAAGTGCAACATGCCACTAAAGATTCACTTTCTGTATTTCCATTTAGACGACTTCCCTGCAAATCTGGCACTGTCAGTGACGAGCATGGTGAAAGGTTTCACCAGGACATTCTGATCATGGAGAAACGACATCAGGGCAACTGGAATCCATCAATACTGGCTGATTATTGTTGGACACTTAAGCGAGAAGCCTCGGGCACTGAGCACAAATGAAAATCATCAACAAAATATTTTTAGCTTAGTTGAACTACTGCAAAACATCAACACCATTATGCAATTAAACATATCATATTCAATAAAGAGCTAATTTCTTGTTTCTCCAAATCCCTATGTGATACAAGTAATCTGAAATTATATTTGTGTTTGGCTTCAAGCAGTCTATCATAAACATAAAACATTTCTGAGGAAGCAACACTTTTGGAAAAAATTTGGTGTCCAATATTATCAGCAAAAGCTTCCTCCCCTACAGCAGGAGGTACGGTGGCCCAGCAAGAGCATCTGGTTCAATCCTGACCTCCAGTACTGTCTGTGTGGAGTCTGCATGTTCTCCCTGTGACTGGGTGGGCTTACTCCAGGCGCTCCAGTTTTCTGCTACGTCCCAAAGGCGTGCAGGTCGGCAGCTTAGTTGGCTGCTGTGATTTGCCCCTAGTGTGTAGCTGAATAACATAATCTGGGGGAGATGATGGGAATGTGGGGAGGATTTTAAATGGGACTATAGAATTATAGATTCATAGAAATCTACAGCACATTGCAGGCCCTTCGACTCGAGGTGTTGCCTGGATTAGAAAGCATGTCTTATGAGAATAGGTTGAGTGAACTTGGACTTTTCTCCTTGGAGTGACAGAGGATGAGAGGTGACCTGATAGAGGTGTATAAGAAGAGGAGAGGCATTGATAGTGTGGATAGCCAGAGGCTTTTTCCCCAGGACTGAAATGGCTAACACGAGGGGACACAGTTTTAAGGTGCTTGGAAGTAGGTACAGAGGGGATGTCAGAGGTAAGTTTTTCACACAGAGGGTGGTGGGTCATTGAATGCACTGCCAGCGATGGTGGTAGAGGCGAATACAAAAGAGTCTTTCCAGAGACTCTTAGATAGGTACATGGAATTTAGAAAAATAGAGGCTATGCAGTAGGGAAATTCTAGGCAGTTTCTAGAGTAGGATACATGGTCAGCACAACATTGTGGGCCGAAGGGCCTGTAATGTGCTGTAGATTTCTATGTTCTATGTTCTATGTTAACTCTATGTCGGTGACAGTTCAAGATGGCAGCTCAGCCCCATCAACCCAAGGAAAGTTAGGCAAGGATATAAAATGCCAATCTAGCAAGAGACTCCCATGTCTGTTTGGATGAGGGTAAAAATATATCATGTTATAAACTCTGAGATAGACGTTATGGGTTCTTTTATAAGAGCTGGAACAGAATTAACAGGAAAGCTGTTATGGGACTGGGCACTGGTCTCGGCTAGCTCGTTGCTGTTTGGGACGTCTTACTGTAAGAAAATGGCTGATATGCACTCAGTGGCTGCTTCATCGGGTTCACCTGTACACCATCTCATTAATGTAAATATCTTAATCAGCCAATCACGTGGCAGCAACTCAATGCATAAAAGTATGCAGACATGGTCAAGAGGTTCAGTTGTTGTTCAGCCCAAACATCAGAATGGGAAAGAAATGTGATCTAAGGGACTTTGACCGTGGAATGATTGTCGATGCCAGACTGGATGATCTGAGTATCTCAGAAACTGCTGAACCCCTGGGATTTTTAAGCACAACAGTCCCTACAGTTTACAGAGACCGGTGAAAAAAAATGAAAAAAAACATCCAGTGAATGGCAGTTCTGTGGATGAAAACATTTTTTTTTAATGAGAGAGGTCAGAGGAGAATGACAAGAGTGGTTCAAGATATCAGGAAAGCGACAGTAACTCAAATAACCATGGGTTACAACAGTGGTGAACAGAAGATCTCTGAATGCACAACACATCCAACCGTGACGTGGATGGGCCACAGCAGCAGAAGATCACACCAAGTTCCACTCCTGCACCTAATAAGGTGGTCACTGGGTGTAGATCGTATTTTATTTTGATAACAATATACCATTAGCTGGGAATTGCTTTAGAGTTGTTGAATCCCAACAGTAGTTTTCCGGCCAGTGCCCTGAATACAGGATTAGAGAATGTCAGTGGCCATTGTAAATCAACGAAATTCCACAGGCACATTTAATCCAAAGGTTCAAAGATTCAAAGTACACTTTTATTACTAAAGTGTGTATGGAGTATACCACCCTGAAATCCATCCTCCCCACGGATAGTCACAAGACAAAGAAGAACAGTGGAACCAACCCACCCAAAGAGAAACATCACACATCAAATTAACAAAGGACAACATAAAAAGAGCAAAAACACAGAATATAAAACACAAAATCAAAAGGCATATTTCAGTTCAGTTCAGCTCAGTGTCTACGGTGAGATCTGAATTTTATGCAAATTCAAAGCTGAAGGGAAATGTTTCTGTGTGCTACAAATTCAGCAAATTGCTATCTTGTTAACATACCTTGATTTAAATATTACACTCTGACACCATCGTAAATTCTACCAGTGTATTCCTCAATGGTGCTTTCAGTTCATTGTCTGCCTTTGCTGCAGCTCAGGTACTAAAGCCCATCTCCTGTTAACTTCATGCTTGTCGCTCCCAAAGCCTTTGCACTCCACTTTGCAGCCCCCAAAGCCTCCACTTTGTTCAAACTGATCCACCTTGGCAAAGGTTGGAGACAACCACATTCCTTTGGGGTAAGAGTCAAATATACAGATGGAGCTATATTGGGGCTGGCATGTGTGGCGACACTTGTGATCTACCCCATCACATTCGGATGTGTTGGTTGTTGACGCAAGTGACGCCGTTTACCGTATGATTTGCTCCATGGTTGATAAATAATCTTGTATCTTGTAACAATAGATTACTTTTCACCCTCGTAATCACGTCTTCCAGCCTCATTTTTCACGTAGGCTTTAAGACCATAGACAAAGGAACAGAATCAGGCCACTCAGCCTGTCAAGTCTAGCCGTGCTTCTAACTATGATGTCCATTTCTTTGACTCTTTGCCATTGAGGGTTCTGGATTCCTCCCCCTTCCAAAGCTCTCTAACTTGACCTTTCTCCCCTGTCAGAAACTGGCTACAAAACCACTCCTTGTGGGAACGTTGTCAACTGCAACACCAGAAAGTTGAAGAGATGCATCCTCGATAGACGCTGCCTGACCTGCTGAATTACTCCAGTATTGTGTGTGTGTTGAAATACCAGTACCTTGAGGTCCTGAGGTTCCCAAAGATTTGGGGATGTAATCTAAAATCCCTCCATGACATTAGGTGCATTACTTACGCTAAACTTCCTTACTAAGATACACAAGACTATTCAGCCCATTGAGTCCATACTGGCTCTCAAAAGAGTAATCCTGTCAATAATATTTCCCCCTCTTACTTCCCTGCAGATCTGTAACCTATTCTTCCTCACATTCCCATTAGCACCCAACACCGCCCCCCCCCGATTCTTTTACCAATGACTGTGTTGTTGTTTTCACACCAAACATCAGAATGGGGAAGAATTGGTCATGTCTGTATGCGTTTATGCTTTAAGTTGCTGTTATATGCTTGGTTGATTTGATATTTGCATTAATGAGCAGGTGTGCAGGTAGTACCTAATAAAATGGCCACTGACTCCATACCCAAATGAATGTGGTTGACTCTTAACTGCCTCCTGATATGACCTAGCAAGTTATTCTGAAGGTCAACCATTTTATTAAAGCCATAGAAAGACTAAACATAGATAGAAATATAGAAAATAGGTGCAGGAGTAGGCCATTCGGCCCTTCGAGCTTGCACCGCCATTCAGTATGATCATGGCTGATCATCCAACTCAGAACCCTGTACCAGCCTTCTCTCCATACCCCCCGATCCCTTTAGCCACAAGGGCGACATCTAACTCCCTCTTAAGTATAGCCAATGAACTGGCCTCAACTGTTTCCTGTGGCAGAGAATTCCACAGATTCACCACTCTCTGTGTGAAGAAGTTTTTCCTAATCTTGGTCCTAAAAGGCTTCCCCTTTATCCTCAAGCTGTGACCCCTCGTTCTGGACTTCCCCAACATCGGGAACAATCTTCCTGCATCTAGCCTGTCCAATCCCTTTAGGATTTTATATGTTTCAATAAGATCCCCCCTCAATCTTCTAAATTCCAACGAGTATAAGCCTAGTTCATCCAGTCTTTCATCATATGAAAGTCCTGCCATCCCAGGAATCAATCTGGTGAACCTTCTTTGTACTCCCTCTATGGCAAGGATGTCTTTCCTCAGATTAGGGGACCAAAACTGCACACAATACTCCAGGTGTGGTCTCACCAAGGCCTTGTACAACTGCAGTAGTACCTCCCTGCTCCTGTACCCGAATCCTCTTGCTATGAATGCCAGCATACCATTCGCCTTTTTCACCGCCTGCTGTACCTGCATGCCCACTTTCAATGACTGGTGTATAATGACACCCAGGTCTCGTTGCACCTCCCCTTTTCCTAATCGGCCACCATTCAGATAATAATCTGTTTTCCTGTCCTTGCCACCAAAGTGGATAACCTTACATTTATTCACATTAAATTGCATCTGCCATGAATGATTATGTAGGCCATTTTACATCGACATCAGCACAGACTCGGGCACTGGAAACTTTCTCCAACTGGCTTTATCTCTCAAAGTTCTCCCCACAAACATCTGGGGTTTGTTCTCCAAACACTCTCACAGACTCTTAACCCTGTCAGAGTCTCACCTTCAAGGTCTCAGAACTCTTTAATGTATTCTACTGATAGGACAGACCCACCAGAGAGCCATGTTGGCAAGCAATTGAAAGTAATGGCCTTGGACTCCTAATGTTGTCTCCAGACCCAATGGATCAAAAGTAGAAACAGACAAAGAAGTCTTCCACAGGTCACCATTTACCGTCCTCCCTGAGCTGAGGAGTCATTGTCCAACCTGTTCAGAGTTCAGAGTAATTTTGTTATCAAAGTTTGTTCATTATGTACTGAGTCGTATGATGTGGGCAATCATGGCTTTTCCGTGACCATGATTGTTCTTGGCAAATTTTTCGACAGAAGTGGTTTTGCCATTGCCTTCTTCTGGGCAGTGTCTTTACAAGATGGGTGACCCCAGCCATTATCAATACTCTACAGAGATTGTCTGCCTGGCGGCAGTCGTCGCATAACCAGGACTTGTAATATGCACCAGCTGCTCATACGACCATCCACCACCTAGTTCCATGGCTTCACATGACCATGATCGAGTTGGGGGGGTAGGGTGGGGCTAAGCAGGTGTACCCTCTTGCCCAAGGGTGACCTGCAGGCTAGTGGAGGGAAGGAGCGCCTTGCACCTCCTTTGGTAGAGACAGATTAGAGACATATTTCAAAACTGCCGCCCCATTATTAAGCTACATACCATATACTACCCTGTGATTTATTTTCTTGTGGACATTCACAGTAAATACAAAGAAACAATTAAATCATTGAAAAATTACACACAAAGTTGTTGGACACACTCTACACAGAGACTGATATCTATCACCAAAAGTAGTGTGGTTTCAATACCATGGATGTCTTAAACGATGTGGCTGCCATGGTGGGTTTTCAGCAGGAGTACGAGATTCAATGCAAAGACTAAACCCAGCTGACATCATTTTGATCAGTCTCATAAACACACCGAGATTCTGCAGATGCCTGAAATCTTGAGCAACACACACAGAATGCTGGAGGAACCCTGCAGCTCAGGCAGCACCTACAAAGGGGAGTTAACAGTAGGTGTCTCAGGCTGAGACAGTTCATCGTGACTGAAAAGAAAGGGAGCCGAAGCCAGAAAAATAAGGTGAGGGGAGGAGAAGGAGTACAAGCTGGCAGGTGATAGGTGACACCAGGTGGGTGGGTGGGGGGCGGACCTGAAATAAGAAGGTAGGAGGGGATAGCTGGAGGAAGTAAAGCGCTGAATGAGAAGGAATCTAAGAGGAGAGGCCAGTTGATAACAGAAGAAAGGGAAGGAGGAGGGGCACCAGAGATAGGTAACAGGCAGGTGAGGCGAAGAGAAGGGGTGAGAAGGTAAACAGAATGGGGAGTGAAGAAGGAGAGAAGGAGGGAGGGAGGAGAAGTGACCAGAAACTAGAGAAATTAACATTCATGTAATCAGGTTGGAGGCTACCCAGACAGAATATAAGGAGCTGCTCCTCTAACTTAAATTTGGCCTTATAATGGCAGTAGAGGAGGCAATGGATGGACATTCACCAGTCTACCAGCTACAAAGACATTTGTATTAGCTGAAGTCACCCTATACAGTCTTAAAGGTGTAACTCCCCTATTCAAACTGAGGACAGTCTCCACGTTATGTAGTACCACTATCACATTGAGTTGAATGAATTCAGCAGCTCAAAACTGGGCGTCCATGAGGTACTGTGTAGTTTCTGCAGCACCACAATACATGTAGCCTGATACCTCTATTAGTAACACTAAAGATTAGCTTTATTTGTCACATATACTTTGAAAAATCAAAACTTACCGTGAAATGCATCGTTTGTGTTAACAACCGATATAGTCCGATAACGTGCTGGGGGCAGCCCGCAGGCATCGGCATGCTTCCAATGCCAACGTGGCATGCCCACAACTTCCTAACCCTAACCCGTATGTCTTCGCAGTGTGGAAACCAGAGAGCCCATAAGAAACCATGTAGTCACTGGGAGATCAGGCAAACTCTTTACAGACAGTGGCGGCAATTTACCTCCAGCACAACTGCTGGCACTGCAAAGTGTTGAGCTAATTGTTCCACCTCCGTATATCTCTGATACTATCAATATAATCAGGCCAAGATTCCAACCCTAGTTTAATAAAGAAAGTTGAAGAACTTGCAGTGAGTAAAGCCAGGCCCTACCTAATAATGGAGCCCCTACCCAATGAGGGTACAACACACGGGGTATTGACAAAGTAACCAAGAAAAGTAAACATGCAATAGACAAAGCTAAGAGATCCTATAGTCAACAGATCAAGAAAAAAAAGATCAATGGCTGTCCACTCAACCTGTGCCTTTATCATCTTCTACATTTCTATTGAGTCATCTGTCATCCTCCTTCACTCCAACAGGAAAAGCCAAAGATCTCTCAACCTATCCTCGTAAGACATGCTACCCAATCGGGGCAGCGATCTAGTGAATCTCCTCTACACCCTCTCTAAAGCTTCTACATCCTTCCCATAATGAGGTGACCACAACAGAACACGATATTCTAATCAGGGTTTTATTGAACTGCAGTGTAACCTCTCTGCTTCACTTCATAAAACCCTAGATCCAATCATGAATTCCAGAAGTGTTATCAGGACCGTGGTATTAAGGAGTCCAGAGGATCTGAAGTCCACAATAATCAGGAGCACTAATTCTACAATGGGTGAAATCATACCAAGAATTGAAGATGAGGCAACACTTCCAGTTGAGGCAACACTTAACCTCTGAATCGGCTAGAGTTGTCCATTGTGCTCCTGATGCATCCCCCTCTACATTGGTGAGACCCATCGTAAATTGGAGGGCTGCTTTGTCGAGCAACTCTGCACCATCCACCACAAGTGGGACTTCCCATTGGCCAAACATTTTAATTCTGATTCCTATTCCTGTTCTGACATGTCAATCCATGACCTCCTCTTGTGCCAGGTTAAAGCCACCCTCAGGGGGGAGGAGCAACACCTTATATTCTGTCTGGGTACCCTCCAAAGTGATGGCATGAATATCGATTTCTCCTTCCAGTAAACAAATTTCCCCGCCCCTTCTCTATTCCCCAGTCTGAACTTTCATTGCATCTCACCTGCCTATTACTTCCTCTTCATCCTTCCTTTTCTCCTATTGTCCACTCTCCTTTCCTATCAGATTCCTTCCTCTCCAGTCCTTGACCTTTCCCACCCACCTGGCTTCACCTATCACCTATCACCTTCCAGCTAGCCTCTTTCTCCTCCCCTCCCCCCACCTTTTTATTCAAGCATCTTCCGACTTCCTTCTCAGTCCCAGTGAGGGGTCTCAACCCGAAACATTGACTGCTTACTTCTTTCCATAGATGCTGCCTAACCTGCTGAGTTCCTCCAACGTTTTTGTGTGCTGCTAGCTAGAAGGTGATAGGTGAAGCCAAATGGGAGGGAAAGGTAAAAGGCTGGAGAAGAAAGAATCTGATTGGGGAGGAGAATGGACCATAGGAGAAGGGGAAGAAGGGGACCCGGTGATAGGTAGGTGAGGAGAGGTAAAAGGTCAGAATGGGGAACAGAAGAAGAGGGGAGGGATAAAAGATTTACCTGAAGGAGAAATTAATATTTATGCCATCAGGTAGGAGCTTTCCCAGATGGAATATAAGGTGTTGCCTCTCCACCCTGAAGGTAGTCTCAGCTTGGCACAAGAGCAGGTCATGGGCCAACATCTCAGAACGGGAATGGGAATTGGAATTAAAATGTTTGGCCATCGGGAAGTTCTGCATTTGATGGATGGAGCAGAGTTGCTTGATGAAGCGGTCCCCCAATTTACGACAGGTCTCACCAATGTAGAGGAGGCTGCATCGGGGGCACCAGACACATTAGGTGACCCCAGCAGGTTCACAGGTGAAGTGCTCCCTCACCTGGAAGGGCTATTTGAGGGTCCTGAATGCAGGTGAGGGAGGAGATGAACGGGCAGGTGTGGTACTTGGACCACTTACAGGGGTAAGTGCTGGGAGGGAGGTTAGCGGGGTGGGTCGAAAGGACAAGGGAATTGCGGAGGGAGCAACCCCTGTGAAAAGCAGAGGGTGGGGTGGGGGGGGGGAGGTAAAATACGTTTAGTGGTAGTATCCTTTTGGAGATTCCAAATGTTGCAGAAGATGATGTGTTGGATGTGGATGCTCATGGGGTAAGGACAAGAGGAACTCAATCCCTGTTACGGTGGCAGGAAGATGGATGAGCACAGATGTTTGGGAAATGGAGAAGAAGATGAGAAGAGGGTCAGAACAGCATCAATAGTGGAGGAAGGGAAACCCCATTCTTTGAAGAAGGAAGACATCTCTGCTATCCTGGAAAGGAAGGCAGCATTCTGGGGACAGATGCAGTGGAGGCAAAGGAAATGAGAAATAGGAATAGCATTTTTGTAGTAAGCATGCTGGGAAGAGGTATCGTCAAGATAACCTTGGGAATCGGTGGGTTTATAAAAGATGTCGGTTGTCAGTTTGTCTCCAGAGATGGAGTCAGATTGAGAAAGAGAAGCTGCCAGTGGTTTTGTTCTTTAGAACATATTTCCTTCTTGAAAAAGGAATCTCCCTTTTATTCTGAATGCAGTGATCAAAGGAAGGCATTCAGGCCTGGGTACTGATTAGCTTACTGAGGTTCTGCTCCCTGTGATTGTCAGGGGATCGTTCCAATATGTATGGGATTGTTCTGTCCAGCCATCTGTCCTCTAGCATTCGCCCATTGTCCTTTTACCTATATATCAAGAGCAATACTCACAAAATGCTGGAGGAACTCAACAGGTCCCCGATGAAGGGTCTCAACCCAAAACACCGACTGCTAATTCCCCTCCGTAAATGCTGTCTGAACTGCTGAGTTCCTCCAGCATTTTGTGTGTGTTGCTCAGGATTTCCAGCATCTGCAGGATCTCTTCGAAATTCACAGTAAATTAATTACCAAAGTACGTATGTCACCATGCAGAAAACAAAGAAATATAACAGAGTCAAAGGGAAAAATGCACACAGACTGACAAACCACCAATGTACAAAAGTCAAACTGTGTAAATAAAAATAGATAAATAGATGCATTGATTAATTGGTCGGTAGATAGCTAGATATATAAATAAATAATAAACACATAAACACAAAGGTAGATAGATAAATATATTTAAATAATTACACTATAACCAAACAGGTAAATAATTTTAAATAAATGAATAGACGAATAAATAAATCAATGCAAATAAATAAATCGATGCATTGGTTAATTTAAAAAAAACGAGTGGTTTATGATTACCTACATATCAAGCAGGTCATCATTTGAACCTGGGAGTGAGTGTGTAAACGAGTCTAATTCTTTACAGAGCTTACACAGAAAGATGGGCCGAATGCTAGAGACTGTAACACTGGATGATTCCCGTTCCCTAATCCAGGGTAATTGAACGGCTGCCTTCAGGACTACTAACCGATCAATTTCCCAACATTCACCCCCACGATCTCTATCCGCAGCTTGTTAATTAAATTGGACTGCGACGGGAGGGCGGCGGCGGTGGTCTGGGTTCGATTATATTTGTAATCTGCTGTCAAACGTCAGGGGTTGAGAATGGGGCAGGTGACCGGGAGACAAACTGAAGAAGAGTGAGCGATAGATTTCAAGGGACGCTGTCGCTTCCGCCCTGTTACTGTGCGAGTGCCAGCGATCGTCATTTATTGAGCTTAATAACATCCACTAACGCTGTAAGAACTGGAGCGCACCGCATATCAGCCCCGGCTCCAGCAGTTTCAACAGGTCCCTGATGAACTGCACGCAGCCTGGAAGAAAGGGACGGCTCGCGAATCATCTAGAATACAGCATAGAACTGTGGACTTCCTATTCTGGTTGTTTTGCAATGCACCGGCATCTGTTGAGATTGCAACGTGTACAACCGTGCATTGTAAGCCTTTCCGAATATAAACTGTTGCTGCACTCACACGCGTGTTTGTGTGTGTCTGTCTGTCCGTCTGTGCGCGTATCGGCGTGTGCTCCTGTCTGTGCTTACTGCGTACGCATGTGTATGTGAGAGTATTTATGTGTTAATGTGTGAGAACGTGAGAGTGTGCGTTTACGTGTGAGACATTGGACGTGGTGTGAGTGTTTATGTGTGTATAAAGAAGAGAGTGCATGTTTGAGCATGCGTGTGTCCGTGTGTGTGTGTCCGTGTGTGTGTGTGTGTGTGTGTGTGTGTGTCCGTGTCCGTGTGTATGTGGCTACTCGGTTAACACCACTCACCTCCAGATTTTCAATGCTGTCCTTCAGGGAGTGGATGGTCTGCTCCAGATCTAACACTGTCCAGTCAGATTCCTCGGTCCCATCTTCCAAACTGTTTCTCCCAAGGTCCCATGCGTATTCCTCGGGATTATTTTGAAAGAAACTCAGTTCCTGGCCATTCTCACATTGGCTGAGTTTGCTGGTCAGTTCCCTGATGGTCTGCTGGTCGCTGGCGATCTGTTTCTCCTGCTGGATGACCATCTGGCGGAGGTGGTCAGCCGTACTCCTCAGCAGCAGCAGATCCTCCCGGATCGAAGGGGAAGGGCAATCCTGAGCCAAAGGCAGACAGAGGAAGCGACTGGCAGTGCCAATAAATGAATCCGAACCATATCCAAGCCTAGAGCTCACAGAAGCTTTGCCAGCACCAGGATCAATGGCAGTGCCTTGGCTTGGGGTAGGTGCGGGAATGCCGGCTCTCCCCGTATCAGCACCGCGGGCAGCTCCAGCGCCGCTCTGGGTTGCAAGCAATGCTCCGGCTTCATTTTCAGCACCAGGGACAGATCCCGGAGAACCAGGGGCGATGCTTGCAATGATGCAGATCACTGCACCTAGAAATGCAAGCATCCCTGCCCCTAGCAGTATGGTTAGATACTTCAGGGTGACGGAGTTTGTGCAACAAGAACCCGAGAAAGAATCAAGTTAAAATTAAAAACAGAAATCCGCAGCTTCGGAGACCGAGGTGGGATCCTGCCGGATAGCAAGTGCAGTGGCAATCCCGTACAATCATCTGTCAATCACAGCCCCTCGAAGACGTCATTGATTCCCGGAGGAGCGACCCACATTCTTAAAAGGGAATTCTTTTCGGTTAACAATAATCCTTAAAGGGGCAACGCATCTCGGGTCCAATTGTCTGGGAAAAAAATGCGTGAGTGTATAGCATTTCGGCAACATGTTTCAAAATGAAATTTGCATTGGAAACAGGCTCCAGGAGGAATTGGAGGGAAACGGCCTGCGGCTGAAAGGGTGGTTAGGAAGACGAGGGGCGGTGGGAAGCTCGTTAGGAGCATAAACACCCTGCTCGCAGTTGTCGTGCATAATAAATCTGACACTGTGCTGAAAACTCTATAATTCTATGAATGATGACCTCTCTGTTTCTGCTGTTTACTGAAAAAAAACCAAAAGGTCCGCGACTTCTGTCTGCTGGGAAATCACGAACAGGACCGTGTACTATTTACCTCCAAATAATTATTTGAATTTCCACAATACACCACCTCAGGGATATTTTGTAACAACATACAGTGTGTTATTTTATTTCTAAAACGGAACATGAACTCCCCAAACATTATTCCATTCATTACAGATTTAATATTTATGATGGAAGTGTTTTGCTGTGGGATTTAATTTTCTTTCAGAAAAGGCTCATGTAGCATAGAGAAACAAAGAATGCTGGAGAACATTAGCAAGGCAGGCAGGAACAAGAAGAGTGAATCTAGATTAGTGTTTCATGTCAGTCAGCACAGATCAAAGGTCATTGACCGGAAACTTCTGGTCTCATTCTCTCTCCACAGGAGCCGCCTGGCTTGATGAGTGTCACGGCCGTTTTCTGCTCCATTTCCAAGGTCCAATACTTGTAGCATGGAGATTTTGATCGGGAAATAGACAAGAAGTTATGGTAAAACTCAGCTCAGTTCCCCATCTGAGGTGAATAGAGCGAGGGATAGCACTCAAAATGAGTGGAATGAGGAGACATCTATATCCCAAGCAAAGCCAGCTACCACTGGGAGGAATTAAATAAAAAAAACCCGAATACCCATGGTGGAAGACAGTGTAGTGAAGTGGTTTCTAGGGATTCTTTTAAGGCAGAAAATACAGGGGGTTTCAAGAGGCTGTTCAGCTCCTTTCCCTCATTGGTGGACAAATCTTCCAGTCGGAATGTGGAGATCCATCCTGCATTCAGGTGGGGCGCTATAGTTTGCCTGTTACTTCCTGAGACAAGCATGGGAGAGTACTGCTCTACTTAATGTGTGTCCTTATAAGCACTAGCGTGTACATGAGTGTGTGTGCTGATGAATCAGTGCAATGAATGGATTAGCATGCCCACCAGCTGCAATACCTGTGGATGAGCTTGCCGCCTAAGCGTGAGTGTGAGCAATGCGTATGATTATGGACACAAGAGATCCTGCAGATGCTGGAAATCCGGAGCAATGGGCACAAAACGCTGGTGGAACTCCGCAGCCGGACTGCATCTATGGAAAGGAATAAACAGTCAATGTTTCAGGCCAAGACCTTTCGTCAGGACTGGAAAGAAAGGGGGAGGTGCCCAAATATGCAAGCGTAGGAGGACAAGCTAGAGGGCGAAAGGCAAAGCAAGATGGGTTGGGGGAGGGGGTGAAGTATGAAGCTGGGAGGTGACAGGTGGAAAATTCAAAGGGCTGGAGAAGAAGGAATCTGATAGGAGAGGAGAGAGTGAGAGTCAAGTGTATGGATCAAGGATCAACTCTATTTGCCATATATATTTGCATGTATTAGGAATTTGTTGTGTGCTGGTGTGACATGCAACAGAAAACAACAACCTTCAACAATTATACAGAATAAAGAATTACTAAAATAAAGCTGAAAGCACAGATATGGAATAAAATATCCATAAATACATAAATACCAGCATTTATTTACAATGGAAACAGCATCATAAAAAGTGGTTTAAAGTATTTACAGTGCAGTGATTGAGGTAATAGACAGGGGGGTGGGGGTAACTAGAATGGTTGATTAGTTTAACTGCATAGGGGGTAGAAACTTTTAAGATGGCATGAAGTGTTTGTTTTAATAGACCTATAATGCTTTCCAGAAAGCTTTTGAAAATGTAGTTTGCTTTGTAGGTAATATTTACAAAATGATTTTTTTCCTGCCCACTTCTTTGTCCTGGACACGTACAAGTCCTGCAGTGATGGGAGACTGCAGACAATTACCTTTTCTACTGGTGCAGGAGGTACCTAATAAGGTGGTCACTCAGAGTATGTTCGTGGTCCTCTGTTCCTGTAGCCCATCCAATTCAAGGTTTGATGTGTTGTGCATTCAGAGGTGCTCTTCTGCACACCACTATTGTTATTAGAGTTACCGTCGCCTTCCTGTCAGCTTGAAACAGCCTGGTCATTCTCCTCTGACCTCTCTCATTAACAAAGTGTTCTTCCCCACAGAACTCTTGCTCGCTGGATGTTGCGCACCATTCTCTGTAAACTCAAGGGACTGCCGTATGTGAAAATCCCAGGAGATCAGCGTCTGGGATACTCAAATCACCCCAGCTGGCACCAGCAATCATTCCAGGGTCAAAGTCACTTAGATCGCATTTCTTCCCCATTCTGATATTTGGTCTGAACAAACAATTGAACCTCTTGACTCTGTCTGCATGTTTTTATGAATTGAGTTGCTGCTACGATTGGCTGATTAGATATTGGTATTAATAAACAAATGTATAGATGTATCTAATAAAGTGGCCACTAAGTGTATATGTGTATACTTCAGTACCTATAAGTGTATATGAGTGCTTCTGGGTCTTTCAAGAGAGGTCAACAGTGGTCGAATAGGCTGCCAATACTTGCTAACCACACCTCTAAGTGAAAGGTGGCTACTTGGGGTCAACAACTCTGGAATTGCGCAACAATTCATTCTAGGAAACACAAAAGGGCCAAGGTGTGTGAAGGGAAATTAGCATTTGGCGCTCCTCCCAATCACTAGAGAGGCTTCCCCTTAGCTTTTGATGCTGGCGAATTTTATAATTACCATCATGTACCCATTGAAAGTCAGTGACAAACCGCAGCGCCAGGAGAGACAGCTCAGGTTCTTCTAACAATATAGTATTTGACAGCCTTGCAATCTTGTTCAATAAAGCCAGGCGGCCACACAAATCCATTAAATCGAATTGTATTCCTATCACATGTTTAACTGCACAAGCAGTGAAAGACTGTGTCTCCTACAGTACAGTCAGGATGGATCATCTGGGGAAATATGCAAACAGGTTACTGGTGATGTGCCTGTCAGAAAGTACTAGCAGAGTAAATGTGGTTGTCGTAGCCCATCAGCTTCCCAAGGGGTCTTACATGGACTTCTGTAGATGCCCTGGACGGCGTTCCCCTCTACCCACATCATTAAAGCAGACAATGTGACACTGTCACTTTGCTGTTCGTGACAGAAGTGTGCAAATTTGCCCTGACGTTTCCCACACAGGTTGAACTTCCAAACTTGTGCCCATGGAAGGGGCTATAGATAAGCAGGTGTTCTTTCTTCTGTAGTCTGTGGAAGCTGACTGTACACACACTAACCGTTGCATTTACCTGAACATCAACAGTCAGTGGTACAGAGGAAACTAACTGGGTGGACCATATTGACATTATTTGTCAACATGACCACTTACTTAAAGCTCTGATAATTAATTGGCTTGGTGATGTTGAGGCTGGCAGATTTTCCAGACTGTTAGATGTTACTCTTATTAATATACCAACATACTTTAATTTCATTTAGCTTTACATGTTCCACACTGTTTGGTCATTCATTACGTGCTGTGTTGTATGATGTGGGCGATCATAGGCTTTCCACGACCATGATTGTTCTTAGCAAAATTTTTCTACAGAAGTGGTTTGCCATTGCCTTCTTCTGGGCAGTGTCTTTACAAGGCGGGTGACCCCAGCCATTACCAATACTCTTCAGAGATTCTCTGCCTGGCATCAGTGGTTGCATAACCAGGACTTGTGATATAGAAACATAGAAACATAGAAAACATACAGTACAATACAGGCTGTGCCGAACATGTCCCTACCTTAGCCATAAATGAGCTCTTAGCCTAACCTAATTCCCAGTTTTGGTCCATTATTTTGTTGGTTTTTAACATGTCAGTGCATACCCAGCTACTTTTCAACCACTACAAGCTAGTTAAAACTGTAACACTACATCCTGCCTTCAATTATGCACCAGCTGCTCATACGACCATCCACCACCTGCTCCCACAGCTTCACGTGACCCTGGTCATTGGGTGGGGAGGTGTGCTAAGCAGGTGCTACACCTTGCCCAAGGGTGACCTTCAGGCTAGTGGAGGGAGGGAGAACCTTACACCTCCTTTGGTAGAGACGTATCTCCACCTCGCCACCCATACATGTCCCACCATAGTTCAATAAATCTTCTTATGAGCTTAAAGGCAGGCAGAAAGAAAAATACCAGCTGCCAGTGCCAGGGTGCAGTATATTTACCCGCTTTCCCAACCCCAGATGCTCTGAGCCCAACCCCACCTGCAGACACATGCCCCAGCACACAGTGCAGACTCCAAACCCAGCCCTAGCTGGACTTCAGACCCCTATCTATGGTTGAACAGCCTAGTTCACTCTGGACAACCCCCCCCCCACCCCCCAGTTCCCATTCCACACTAATGAGTGAGATATCTGTACAGTGAGTTGCCTGAATCTTGGAATTTTACCGCTGGGATATACACACACTGGCCGTACTATTAGATATCCCCTGTACTTAATAAAGTGGCCACTGAGTGTATGCTCATGACCTTCTGCTGTTGTAGCCCATCCACTTCAAGGTTCGAAATGTACATTCAGAGATGGTCTTCTGCACATCACTGTTGTAACCGGTGGTTATCTGAGTAACTGTCACCTTCCTGTCAGCTTGAACCAGTCTGGCCATTCTCCTCTAACCTCTCTCATCAGCAAGGCAATTTCACCCACAGATCTGCCACTCACTGGATTTTTTTTTTGTTTTTCACACCATTCTCGATAAACTCCAAAGACTCTAGTGCATGAAAATTCCAGGATACCAGCAGTGTCTGAGATACTCAAACTGCTCCATCTGGCACCAACAGTCATTCCACGGTCAAAGTTACTTAGATCACATTTCTTCCCCATCCTGATGTTTGGTCTGAGCAACAACTGAACCTCTTGACCATGTTTGCATGCTTTTATGCATTCAGTAGCTGCCACATGATTGGCTGATTAGATATTTGCATTAACGAGCAGGTGTACAGGTGTACTGAGCAGTGTTCCCTCTAAGGTGTGTGTGAGCCCAGACATCTTTTGCTACTGGCACACAAAGGAATTAAAACTGCGCACAAAAGATTGTCACCCTCTACCTCATTGGCATGTTAAGTATATTTCACGATCACATTTCCTTTTACAGTTTCCGGTGCAGACGGTGTTGACAAGGTGGAGTTTGCAAACGCTTTGTCGGCAGGTTTTAGAACCGGCAGATTTTATACTGCTTTTATTGAAGAAATTATTCAGTGCGTACATGTTGTTGTCACCGGCCAAAAAGTTGTAGAGTGCAAGATTTTTGCGAACACTGGCCATTACAATTTAGGGGGAAAAGTGGTACTTCATAAAGTGGGCACGGAGTGTATAGTAGAGAGGCTGCCGTTGCAAGGGCTGGGAGAGGAGCGACTCGACCCAATGACTAATGCAAGGAACAAAATCAGCCCTCCCCTCGACTAAACCTTGTGCTGAATGTTTCTTGCTTTCTCCATATGGGCTGCATAATAATGTGTGTGTGTGTGAGAGAACAGCTCTGATTCATTAGCTGTGACTGTACTCATTACTTGGCAGGGCATGTTGCGATGCCCTTTAATAATTGCCTTGAGAAGGCAGTCATGAGCCAGCGATGATGAAGACAGAGTGATACACTGTGTGATTCATGGAGGGGTGTTTTCCATCTGCTCTTCCTAATTGCCAGAGGGTTGCTGAACAAGAAGCAATCACTGAAAGTGCCCTTTTGTCCACGTCTTCCACCATCAACCCCATCAGTCCAGTCATCCTGTAATTTCCCAGGGGGGCAATTTCCTTCACAAATGCTCACAGCGGGCACAGCTAGGAGAGCTGCCTCACCACTCTGCTGCAATGGGTTTAGGGGCTGTCTGTGTGGAGTTTGCCAGTCATTCCCTTAGCCTAGTCACAGGAGAATTCACCAATTAACCTACTAACCAGTACGTCTTTGGACTGTGGGAGGAAACCAGAGCACCCGGAGGAACCCATGCAAAGAATGTACAGTACAAACTTTCTTACAGAAGACGCTGAAATTGAACTCTGAACCCCAGCACTCTGAGCGGTAATAGCATCACGCTAACCGTGGCGTAGGGAGAATAAAAGAAATTGGATTCGTATTGGAAAAGTGGAACTGGGCTGTCGATAGCTGGCAGGAATTCAACGGGCTGAAGGGCCTGTATCTTCACTGTATCTCCCTATTGTCCTTTCATCTGTCTCCAAGTTAAAATGGTAGCCATGACAACATAAGGTGAACAATTACCACAATGACCTTTTGATAGATAGAGCATTCATTGTGAAAACCCCCTGTTGAATTAATATGAGGGCTGACCCATTACCTTTTGTTGATTCAATACGTGTATTTCTGCTGTGAGGGTGACATTTTTCCTGCCTTTAAAGCCACCAGGTTACGTTACTGTAATTAAACAGCTCCCTATGCTCAGTAGCAGTTACTTCCGGAGTGTAAAAATGAAATAATTTATTTCTATCTCTCTTTATTAATAGCTCCTAATGTCAGGAAAGAAATTTGTAGAGCATTTGTCGCAACTTTAGGATGTCCCAAAGCAACTCACACCAGAAGAAGCTCTTTCTGAACCAACTACTCTGCTCAAATTAAATAAACCTCAGTGGGTCAGTAATGGAATTTAGCGGTGTCAAATGTAAAAGTCAGGGAAATTGTGGCCCATTCAGGTCTGGGTGCAGAGCAGGGATCTTGAGATGGTAGTGAGGTAGTCCATAAGAAATAGGAGCAGAAGTTGGCCATTCAGCCCATCAAGTCTACGCTATCATGGCTGATTTACTATCCCTCTCAACCCCATTCTCCTGCCTTCTCCCTATAAACCTTGACCCTTACTAATCAAGAATATGTGAACCTATATATCAACCTACACTTTCTTTCTTCTGCCTGTTACACTACTGGAGGTTAGGGCAGCAATGAAGGTCCTCCATCTCTGGCAGTGTTCAGGGCTTCCTTCATCATGCCTGTAGCTTCCTCTCGGTTTTCACTACTGTCAGTCATGCAAGTCCTGGGTGAAGACTCAGGAATACCGTCGCACTCAGATGTAGAAGGATTCTTCATTGCTGTTTCTGTAACAATTTTGTTTTACTAGTCAGGGTTGTTAGCCCTGAGCTGAACCCCTGAACCTGGAGGACCGGTGGACCACTCTTACCCTCTACCCCTTGACTCATTTGGCATGACCCAAGAGCCAAAGCATAAAGTCCCGACTCCAGCTAACATAGTTCTCTAGGTCATTGAGGCATGCAAGCCTCCAAACCCAATGACAAGGAAGTGGTCCTCTTCGAGAAACCTACACTTTAAATATACTAAATAATCTGGCCACCACAGCCATCTGTGGCAATGAATTCCCCAGATTCAACACCTTCTGCCTAAAGAAATTCCTTTAGGTCTTTTGAAGGATACTGTAGTCAATTTACTACCAAGACAGCACACGGCAAGGAATGGGAGTGGAGGAGGGATTGGAGATCTCAGGAGAGGGTGATCCAGGGATGAGAAAGAAGGTTATTGCAACCAATTCTGTTGGTTGCAATATCAGTAATTATCAGAGAATGATATGAGACATGTCAATTCTGTTGGTATGAGACATGGCAATTCTGTTGGTTGCAATATCAGTAATTATCAGAGAATGATATGAGACATGACAAGCCCCATTCAAGGAAGAACTCAGGGGAGAAAGATTAGTCAGTTTGACCCAAAAGCTGCAGTGAAAAAGGATAAGTATAAGGGTAAGGGTATTACTTGTGACCTTGCTAAGGGCTGCTATAAAATTGTCATTAATAATTTGCCTGCAGTGACTGTCTTCCTGTAAGGTCTTCACATATTGTTAAACAGTTCTCTTCTAAACTTATTTATCACTTTAAGTGTCTGGATAGTGTTTGAACGGCACAGTTGCGTACTTCAAAACTTCGAAAAGTTATCAAAAGGAATAGCTATTGAAATAACTATAATAGATATTATGGGGAATATTATTATTAGGTACACTCCCCTGTACACCTGTTTGTTGATGTAAACATCTAATGAACCAATCATGGGGCAGCAATTCAATGCATAAAAGCATGCAGACATGGTCAAGAGGTTCAGCTGTTGCTCAGACCAAATATCAGAATGGGGAAAGAAATGTGATCTAAATGACTTTGAGTGTGGAATGGTGGTTTGAGCATCTCAGAAACCGTAGATCTCCTGGGACTTTCACGCCGAACAGTCTATAGAGTTTACAGAGAATGGTGCAAGAAATAAAGAAACATCCAGTTCTGTGGTTCTGTTGACAAAAACACCTTGCTAATGAGGGAGGTCAGCAGAGAATGGCCAGCATAGTTCAAGCTGAAAGGGAGACGACAGTAACTCAAATAATCAGGCAGTAGCCACACGTTACAACAGTGGTGTGCAGAAAGCTCTGAAAACACAGCACATCAAACCTTGAAGTGGAAGCAAAAGACCACAGCAGATTCCATTCCTGTTCCCAATAAAGTGGCCATCAACACATCATCATCGTTATGTGCCATGTCATATGACGTGGGCGATCACGGTCTTGTGACCATAAATGTTCTTGGCAAATATTTCTACAGAAGTACTTTGCCCTTACCTGTCTTCTGACGGGTGACCCCAGCCATTATCAATACCCTTTAGAGATTGTCCGCCTGGCGTCAGTTGTGGCAAAACCAGGACTTGTGATATGCATCAGCTGCTCATACGACCATCCACCACCTGCTCCCGTGGCTTCATGTGACCCTGATCGAGGGGCTAAGCAGGTGCTACACCTTGTCCAAGGGTGACCTGCAGGCTAGTGGAGGGAAGGAGCACTTTATGCCTCCTTTCGTAAGGAGATATCTCCACCCTGCCACCCAGAAAGTGACCACTGTGTGTAAGTCACAGTGTGTCAAGCAGACTTGAATACTTCAATAGAACAAACAAGTGAGAGCAAATGAACAATGGAAAGTTAAGTGTGCTGCTCAAGTTAAAGCCTATTGGAGTAAAGAAAGCCTTGTATTTATGGAAGTTCTGGAAGACCTGAAGCACTTTGCAGTCAAGGACATCAATTTGAAATGTGGTCACTGTTGCGACATAATGAAATTCAGCAAGGAAACTATTTCAAGGTCCCAAAAATGTAACAATAACCCGTTAACGTATGTGAAATGGAAATACTCAGTTGGTCAGGCAGCATCTGTGGAGGGAGAATAAGCAGTAATGATTCAGGTTCATGATCTTTTTTCATAACTAGAACATAAAACATTACAGCACAGGAACCGGCCATTCGGCCCACAATGTTGTGCTGAACCAGCTAAAAGGCAAATCAAAAACACCCAAACACTAATCCCTCCTACCTATACAATGTCCCTAACCCTCCGTCTTCTTCATGACCATGTGCCTACCTAAATGTCTTTTAAAAGCCTCTAATGTATTTACCCCTACCACCATACCAACCAGCACATTTCAGGCATCCACCACTCTCAGATTAAAAAACTTACCTCTCACATTCCCTTTGAACCTACCCCCTCTCACCTTCAATGCATGCCCTCTTGTATTAGACATGTCAACCCTGGAAAACAAATACTCCCTGTCTACTCTGTCTGTGCCTCTCATAATCTTATAAACCTCTATCAGATCTCCCCTCAGCCTCTGCAACTCCAGAGAAAGCTGCCCAAATTTAACCAGCCTCTCATGATAGCACATGCCCTCTAAACCAGGCAGCATCTTGGTAAACCTCTTCTGCACCCTCTCCAAAACCTCAACATCCTTCCTATAGCAGGGCAACCAGAACTGTATGCATACTCTAGATGTGGCCTAACCGAAGTTTTATAAAGTTGCAACATAAAGTTCCACTCAAAGCCTCGACTAGTAAAAGCAAGCATTCCATAAGCCTTCTTAACCATCCTATCAACCCGTGTGGCCATTTTCAAGGAGCTATGAACTTGGATCTCAAGATCTCTCTGCTGAACAACACTGTTAAGGATCTTGCCCTTAACAGTGTACTGTCTCCTTGCATTTGCCCTACCAAGGTGCAGTACCTCACATTTATCTGGGTTAAACTCCATCTGCCACTTCTCTGTCCATACCTGCAACCGATCTATATTGCACTGTATTCTTTGCCAGTCTTCTACATTATCCACAACTCCACCAATCTTGGTATCACCTGCAAACTTAGTTTTTTCCTTTTTTGCTTAGCCACAGTTCTGCCCCCAACCAGAGTTCACAAAACATCTAACCTATCCCAAACTTCAAAGTTCAAAGTAAATTTATTATCAACATACAACAACAACAACAACATATACGTCACCATATATTACCCTGAGATTCATGTTCTTGCAGGCATTCAGAGTAGACAAAGAAATACAGGAGAGTCATAAAAAACTAGTCACAAAGACTCTCCAAGTGGCATACTGGGGAAAGCTCTGCAGGTATGCAGGGCAGGTGGGAAATAAAGTAACACCTGCGGACCAAATCAGAAACAAATTGTACCCAGATTGGGCAGCTGACACCAAATCCTGGCTGTAGGTATGAAAAGCTATTTCCTTTCACTTTAGAAATGGAGAGAAGTCTGCAGAATAGAGCAATATGGCCACTGACTGGGGGTCGCTAGGCAAGCTCGCAGCTAGCGCTGGGTGGGTCAGTAAGCAAACCACTAGTGGCACACTGCTGAATAGGCCGGCAGGCACCAGGAAGCCAGAAACAGCATTCAAAGTCACCCTACAACACTAAAAGGCTGTGACTTGCTCAGAGGAGTAGTCCACTTACAAATGAGAGCACTCAAGCAGATAAGGGAAGAAAGACACGCATGAAGTGATTGCTAGAAACAAGCACATTCCTAACACGTGTACTATCGAGTAATGGAACTGAAAAGACAGCATACAGGGACAAACTTCAGCAGCTTATAGTACAACATCTCTCCATAAAAGTAAATGCAGAACAAATAGCAGATTAATGTAGGGTGATAATAAAAAATAGCTTAATCCCTGTCGACAAGTTAAACCAAGTAAAACATGAAGTTGCACAAGAGCTAGAAGGAAATCAACCTACATATAACAAAAATGCTATACAAGGAAATAATGAAGATGTCAACCACTCCCCCCCCCCCCCCACAAAGCGCTGATGAAAATAGAACTTCTTTAGCAACTGCTCCACAACATGATGGTAATATCAACAACACAGATGTGGACTTCTGCAGAAACACGATGACGAAGCTGAGCTTGCCAGCAAAATTATCCCTACATTTAACACCACACTAACAGAATACATGGGCACTTACCCAACAAAAAGGCCCTACATACCAAACCAAAACACATCACCAAAATCTGCAAAAATTGTTCATACTGTCAACAATATTATATTACTACAATAGTTGGGAAAACTTGAAACATCTGAAGAACTACGCACAATAACATACTGTAGTATTAGCAGCTAATAACTCCAAAATAGAGGCACTCAATAATGGAAACACAAACCAGAGTAATGAAATGAGAACACTGAAATGGCAGGAGAGATTAAGAAACAAAATTGAAACCTTCAGAGCAGAAATAGTCTGTCTAATGGAGTATAAAATTGATAACATGAACAAGAAAGTTAAGAGTAAAGCTAAGGAAATATTAGGCAAATATAAAGTCCATACAAGACATGATCTACTTAACAAAATAATTGCAGACTTCATAGATACAGAAACAGAAGTTTGGTGCATACAAAGTTAGACAAAATAGATACACGAAATGCATCAGACAAAGAAAACAGAATTATCAGTTTAGGAACAATGATACAGGTTTATACAGGGCATTGAAACTAAATCCAACACATCAAAATGTCACCAACCCTAGCACAGAATTACCAACAAACACAGAGACGATGAACTTTTAGTCTAATATCTGGTCAAACAGGGCAATGTACAATCAAGAAGCAAGCTGGATTATGGAGGAAGACGAACACACTCACACAATTGAACAAATGCAAACACCAATGGATATGTTAAAAGCAGTTATAAAAAATACCCATAGCCGGAAAATACTATCACTGTCGGCAGTGATAATATTCATAATTATTGGTATAGAAAATTGAACTTACCTTCATTCGTATGAATCAACAATTTTCTTCAAAATACTGAAAAAGTGTCTAAATTTTTGACAGAAAGTAAAACATCTTCCCTAAAGGAGAAATCAGAAATGACCCATCAAAATATCATTCTATTGCTTGCTAAAAACTATGTGGAAAATTGTATCATCATGCATCTCACAACTAATCACCACTCACTTTGATAACCACAATATACTCACAGAAGAGTAGAAGAGTATGAAAGAATATAAAAACAACTACTAATAGATTCTTTCTAAATAAGGCCCGGTGGAAAACCAGAATTCTTTTGTGTTGCTACATTGACTACCAAAAAGTATTTGATTCTGTCCCACACTCATGGTTAACAGAAGCTTTCTTAAAATATATACATAGAAACATATAGAACATAGAATAGTACAGCACAGTACAGGCCCTTCGGCCCACAATGTTGTGCCAACCCTCAGACCCTGCCTCCCATATAAGCCCCCACCTTAAATTCCTCCATATACCTGTCTAGTAGTCTCTTAAACTTCACTAGTGTATCTGCCTCCACCACTGACTCAGGCAGTGCATTCCACGCACCAACCACTCTCTGAGTGAGAAACCTTCCTCTAATATCCCTCTTGAACTTTCCACCCCTTACCTTAAAGCCATGTCCTCTTGTATTGAGCAGTGGTGCCCTGGGGAAGAGGTGCTGGCTATCCACTCTATCTATTCCTCTTATTATCTTGTACACCTCTATCATGTCTCCTCTCATCCTCCTTCTCTCCAGAGAGTAAAGCCCTAGCTCCCTTAATCTCTGATCATAATCCATACTCTCTAAACCAGGCAGCATCCTGGTAAATCTCCTCTGTACCTTTTCCAATGCTTCCACATCCTTCCTATAGTGAGGCGACCAGAACTGGACACAGTACTCCAAGTGTGGCCTAACCAGAGTTTTATAGAGCTGCATCATTACATCACAGCTCCTAAACTCCATCCCTTGACTTATGAAAGCTAACACCCCATAAGCTTTCTTAACTACCCTATCTACCTGTGAGGCAACTTTCAGGGATCTGTGGACACGTACCCCCAGATCCCTCTGCTCCTCCACACTACCAAGTATCCTGCCATTTACTTTGTACTCTGCCTTGGAGTTTGTCCTTCCAAAGTGTACCATCTCACACTTCTCCGGGTTGAACTCCATCTGCCACTTCTCAGCCCACTTCTGCATCCTATCAATGTCTCTCTGCAATCTTTGACAATCCCCTACACTATCTACAACACCACCAACCTTTGTGTCGTCTGCAAACTTGCCAACCCACCCTTCTACCCCCACATCCAGGTCGTTAATAAAAATCACGAAAAGTAGAGGTCGCAGAACAGATCCTTGTGGGACACCACTAGTCACAATCCTCCAATCTGAATGTACTCCCTCCACCACGACCCTCTGCCTTCTGCAGGCAAGCCAATTCTGAATCCACCTGGCCAAACTCCCCTGGATCCCATGCCTTCTGACTTTCTGAATAAGCCTACCGTGTGGAACCTTGTCAAATTGAACCCGGGACCTCTGTGTTGTCACGTCTCTGGAGCGGTGGCTTGAACACTGATCGAAGCCCGGGAGCTCGCAAGGAGTCAGATGCAGGAGATGTCGCTGACTGCCTGTTCCCTGTGCGTGCGTGTGTGTGTGTGTATGTGTGTGTGTGTGTGTGTGTGTCTCTCTCTCTCTCTCTCTCTCTCTCTCTCTCCCTCCATCTCCATCTGTGCTTTGACCTGGCATGCTGCCAACGCTTGCTGTTTTATTAATGATAAACCTGAGGAATCCCTGAACTGGAGCAGGGCCAGCTGCCTCTGCACAAGCCTCCTGCGCAAACAGATGTCGCCGGTCAGCTCGAGAAGCACTCTGTAACCTTCTGCAGAGCCACTGGAAGCCCGTGCTACCAGAGGAGAGTGGGAAAGAGCCGCGATTCCATGCCACATCCACTCCTCCCTTTGCACCGTGAGTTGCAGAGCCTGGCAGCACTCTGTAGAGGGACTATATCCACCCACAGGCCGAGAGAGAGTGGATGTGGAGAAGATGTCTTCTATAGCAGGCTGAGCCTAGGACCAGAGGGTTCAGCACAGAAGCACCTCTCTAAAGCAGAGTTGAGGAAGTATTACTTTAGCCTGAAGGTAGTGAATCTGTAGAACTTATGTCCACTTTCACCAACAGAACATGAAAGCACTATCACAAGCTCCCACCCCCCACCCCCCAGCGACCCTCTGATTTCACTCTCTGAGACTGATCTGACAATATCCATTGTGGGGGGTGAACCCACAGAAGGCATCCAGCCTAAAAGATGTCTCTCTCTCTCTAGCTATCCATCCCATAGGATGATGATGGTTCCTTTCAGTCAGTTAGTGGGGTGGTACCCCACTCCTCAGAAAGGAACAGCGTGTGCGTGAGTGGATTTTAGGTGAGTAGGGGGTTGCACAGGTCCAGACCCACCCTCTCGATATCCCCTCCTGGATCCAGCGGCACGGTGGGGTCCAAGACGGCCGGGGGACGTTCTGTTGCAGTGAATGGCCAGACCAAGCTTTGGTGCGATGGATGCCCTTTCCGCGCTTCACGGCACGTGTTTGCTAGATGGCCGTTGACCCTACGAGAGGGTTCATCCGCCATTTGACAGGTCTTGTTTCTCGTCCTGCAGGGTGTCTAGCCACCCTCCTCACCGGGCAAGCCAGGTGGGGGAGCTGGTTTAGTCACCCACCACCCGACCATGCGACAGGTAGTACTGGGTTACACGGTACCAGTAGCACTCAGACAGGTGACCTGACCAGAAAGGTGGACCTTTCCAAGTACTGAAGACCTGTGCTAACCAATAGGCAGGAGTGATAGCTTTAACCTCTCACTCCAGCAATCTGAGGTACCCACCTGCTTCAAGCTGGCTTCAGTTATACTGGTACCCAAGAAGAACATGGTAAACTACCTCTATGACTATCATCCAGTAGCCCACTTGCATCCACAGTGATGAAGTGCTTTGAGAAGTTGTTGATGAAACGTATCGACTCCTGCCTGAGCAGTGATTTGGATCCACTCCAATTTGCCGACTGTCACAACAGGTCCACAGCAGATGCCATTTCATTGCCTCTTCACTCAACTCTGGACAGTGGAGATACTTACAATAAGATGCTCCTCATTGACTACAGCTCAGCATTCAATACCATCATTCCCTCAAAACTAGTCAAGAAACTCCAAGACTTTGGCCTCAATACCTCCTTGTGCAACTTAATCCTCGATGTCCTCACTTGCAGACCCCAGTAAGTTGGGATTGGCAGCAACATCTCCTTCACAATCTCCATCAGCACAGGTGCACCACAAGGCTGTGTGCTTAGCCCGCTGCTCTACTCATAGAAACATAGAAACATAGAAAATAGGTGCAGGAGTAGGCCATTCGGCCCTTCGAGCCTGCACCGCCATTCAGTATGATCATGGCTGATCATCCAACTCAGAACCCTGTACCTGCCTTCCCTCCATACCCCTGATCCCCGTAGCCACAAGGGCCATATCTAACTCCCTCTTAAATATAGCCAATGAACTGGCCTCAACTGTTTCCTGTGGCAGAGAATTCCACAGATTCACTACTCTCTGTCTGAAGAAGTTTTTCCTAATCTCGGTCCTAAAAGGCTTCCCCTTTATCCTCAGACTGTGACCCCTCGTTCTGGACTTCCCCAACATCGGGAACAATCTTTCTGCATCTAGCCTGTCCAATCCCTTTAGGATTTTATACGTTTCAATCAGATCCCCCCTCAATCTTCTAAATTCCAACGAGTACAAGCCCAGTTCATCCAGTCTTTCTTCATATGAAAGTCCTGCCATCCCAGGAATCAATCTGGTCAACCTTCTTTGTACTCCCTCTATGGCAAGAATGTCTTTCCTCAGATTAGGGGACCAAAACAGCACACAATACTACTCACTTTACACTTCTGACTGTGAAGCTAAACACAGCTCCAATGCCGTACTTAAGTTTTTTGATGACACCACTGTCGTAGGCCAAATCAAAGGCAGTGATGAATCAGCATTTGTGAGGGAGATTGAAAATCTGGCTGAGTGGTGCCACAACAACAACTTCTCACTCAATGTCAGCAAGCTGGATATTGACTTCAGGAGGAGGAAATCAGAAGTCCCTGAGCCAGTTCTCATCGGGGGATCGGAGGTGGGGAGGGTCGGCAACTTTAAATTCCTCGGTGTTGTCACTTCAGAGGATCTGTCTTGGTTCCAGCACGTAAGTGCCATTACGAAGAAAGCTCGGCAGTGCCTCAACTTTCTTAGAGGTTTGCAAAGGTTCAGCATGTCATCTAAAACTTTGATAAACTTCAACAGGTGAATGGTGGAAACTGGTTGTGTCAGGGCCTGGTATGGAAACACCATTGCCCTTGAGCAGAAAACCCTACAAAGAGTAGTGGATACTGCCCGTTCCACCACAGTAAAGCCCTCCCCACCACTGAGCACGTCTACAGGGAGCACTGACTCAGGAAAACAGCATCCATCATCAAGGACCCCCACCATCCAAGCCATGCTCTCTTCTTGCTGCTGCCATCAAGAAGGAGGCACAGGAGCCTCAGGTCCCTCACCACCAGGTTTAGCAACAGTTACTACCCCTCATCATCAGACTCTCGAACCATAGGGGATAACTTTACTCAACTTCACTCACCCCAACACCGAACTGATTCCACAACCTACAGACTCACTTTCAAGGGATTCTTCATCTCATATTCTTGATATTTATTGCTTATTTATTTATTATTATTATTCTTGTACCTGCACATTTTGTTGACTTTTCCATAGTTTGTTTGTCTGTCTTTGTTGTATACAGTTTTTCATTGATTCTATTGTGTTTCTTTATATTTACTGTGAATGCCCACAAGAAAATATATCTCAAGGTTGTATATGGTGACACATATCTACTTTGATAATAAATTTACTTTTAACTTTGAATTCATTGCCACAAGTGGCTGTGGGGGCCAACCCTTCCCTCCTTCCCCCTTTATTTTTCTATCATCCATATGCTTATCAAAGAGTTTCTTAAATGCCCCTAATATATCTGCCTCTACCACCGCCCCGGATGGGTGTTCCACGCACCCATCACTCTGTGTGCAAAGACGCTACGTCTGACATCCCCCGCGCCCCCCCCCATACTCTCCTCCAATTGCCTTAAAATTATGCACCCTTGTATTAGCCATTTCTGCCCTGGGAAAAATCTCTGGCTATTTGCTCTATTCCTCTTTTCACCCTGTACACCTCTATCATGTCATCTCTCATCCTCCTTCGCTGCAAAGAGAAAAGCCCCAGCTCGCTTAACCTACCTTCATAAGACACACCCTCTAGTTCAGGCAGCATCCTGGTAAATCTCCTCTGCACCCTCTCTAAAGCTTCCACATCCTTCTGATATGAGGCAACCAGAACTGAACACAAAATTCCAACAGTGGTCTTACCAGGGTTTTACTTTATACTTTATACTTTATTGTCACCAAACAATTGATACTAGAACGTACAATCATCACAGTGATATTTGATTCTGCACTTCGCGTTCCCTGGATTACAAATCGATAGTAAATATTAAAAATTTAAATTATAAATCGTAAATAGAAAATAGAAAAATGGAAAGTAAGGTAGTGCAAAAAAACCAAGAGGCAGGTCTGGATACTTGGAGGGTACGGCCCAGATCCGGGTCGGGATCCGTTCAGCAGTTTTATCACAGTTGGAAAGAAGCTGTTCCCAAATCTGGCCGTACGAGCCTTCAAGCTCCTGAGCCTTCTCCTGGAGGGAAGAGGGACGAAGAGTGTATTGGCTGGGTGGGTCGTGTCCTTGATTATCCTGGCAGCACTGCTCCGACAGCATGCGGTGTAAAGTGAGTCCACGGACAGAAGATTGGTTTGTGTGATGTGCTGGGCTGCGTTCACGATCTTCTGCAGCTTCTTCCGGTCTTGGACAGGACAACTTCCATACCAGGTTGTGATGCACCCTAGAAGAATGCTTTCTACAGTGCACCTATAAAAATTAGTGAGGGTTTTAGGGGACAGGCCAAATTTCTTTAGTTTTCTCAGGAAATAAAGGCACTGGTAGGTCTTCTTGGCAGTGGACTGCAACATTACTTCACAGCTCTTGAGCTCAACCCCCTGACCCACAGAGGCCAATACACCTTTTTAACAACCCTATCAACTTGTGTGGCAATTGATAGGGTGGTTAAGTTTCCAACTAGGAAGCAGCCTAGTCAGGCCACTGTTTCCACACTGGTGGTCGTCTCCATATCAGTCTCCTCCCACATCTCTCCATTTGGCCCCATCACCATATCTCTCCATTTCCTCCTCTCCAATCCCACATCCACACAAAGGAATCCATTCAAGTCATCTCAGTCCTCTGGAAGAGAGGATCTGAAGAAGACCGCAGGAGCTGGAAAAGCAGAATGAACAGTCCTATAGATTCTTGGCAGGTCAGGCAGCATCTCTGGAAAGAGTTCCACATTCTCCCACTCTCCAGTGAAAATTCCCACTGATTGCCTTTCGGGTCTCTGAGTAAATTTGTTATATCCATGATGTGACATGGACATGCCGACTTCTGTTCCAAGCCTACCTCCTGCCCCACCCACCTGATGACCTGAGTGAAAGGGAAAGGTTTAATAGATTAGGACTTTATTCCTTGGAGCACAGGACAATGAGCAGGAATCTTACAGAGGTATACAAAACGATACAGATGTAGATAGGACGGAGCCATGTAGGCCTTTTCCCCTTGGGTTAGTGAGACTAGAACTAGAGGCTGTAGATTTAGGATGAAAGGTGAAATATTTGTGGGGAAAACTCTTCACACAGAGGCCAGTGTGAGTGTGCTTGCAGGTAGTAAGTGCAGGTTCAATTGCGACATTTAAGAGACGTTTGGAAGATGCATAGATGGGAGAGGTTTGGAGGGATGCAAGTAGATCAGGTCAGATTGGACTAGATGGGCCAAATATTCTGTTTCTGTACTTTAGGGAATTGGATGGTATCCCGTCACATTCCCAACTTATAGATAGTGGAAAGGCTTTGGGGTGTTTGGAGATAAGTCGTCGGCCACAAGGTCGCGAGCTTCCAACTTCCTATTGCAACTAAAGTATGTAAGTGGCTGGTACAACTGAGCTCCTGGTCATAAGACCATAAGATGTAGGAGCAGAATTAGGCCATTTAGCCCAACAAATCTGCTCCGCCATTTCATTGTGGCTGATCCATTTCCCGCTCAGCCCTGATCTCCTGCCTTCTCCCTGTATCCCTTCATGTCTTGAAAAATCAAGAATCTATCAACCCCTGCCTTAAATATACATAAAGACTTGGCCTCTACAGCTACCTGCGGCAAAGAATTCCACAGATTCACCACTCTCTGGCTAAAGAAATTCCTCATCACCGTTCTCAAAGGACATCCCTCTATTCTGAGGCTTTGTCCTCTGGTCTTACACTCTCTCACCACAGGAAGCATCCTCTCCACATCCACTCTATCAAGGCCTTTCACTATTTGATAGGTTTCAATTAGGTCACCCTTCATTCTTCTGAATTCGAGTGAATACGCACCCAGAGCCATCAAACATTCTTCATTTGACAAGCTGTTCAATCTTGGAACCATTTTTGTGAACTTCCTTTGAACCTTTGTGACTCTCTAGAATGTTGAGGGTACTGGGATCTCAGAAATGGTAAGGCAATTGAACATCAAGGGTAGGTTGTCAGACGTCCGCTTGTTGGAAATGGCATGTTGGATACTCCGACTTATTGGCATAGCTTAAATGTTCACGAGATCTCGTTGCTTGTAGGCATGTGGCTCCTAAGAACTTGCAGATAGAACTGAACATAGTGCAACCATCCACACTTCGGGCCTTATGTTGGAAGAAGTGTCATCAATGAAGCAGCTATTGATTATTTCGGCTGAGGACATTAATCTCAGGAATTCATGCATAGTATCCTTGGATCGAGATGACAGGCGTCCAAGGCAGCTTCGTCGAGCACCTTTGCTCCATCCTCCACAAAAAGCAGAATTTCCCAGTGGCCGTCCATTTCAATTCCACTTCCCATTCGAATTCCAATATGTCAGTCCATGGCCTCCTCTGCTGCCGCAATGAAGCCACGCTCAGGCTGAAGGAGCAACACCTTATATTCCATCTGGGTAGCCTCCAACCTGATGGCATCAACATCGATTTCTCCAACTTCCGGTAATTGCCCCCGTCCCCCTTCCCCTTCAGCGTTCCCCACTCCTGTTTCCCTCTCTTACCTTATCTCCTTACCTGCCCATCACCTCTCTCTGGTGCTCCTCCCCATTCCCTTTCTTCCACGGTCCTCTATCCTCACCTATCAGATTCCCCCTTCTCCAGCCCTTTCCCTCTTTCACGAATCAACTTCCCAGCTCTTTACTTCACTCCCTCCCATTTTCACCTATCACCTGCCACTTTGTACTTCTTTTTCACCTCGCCCACCACCTTCTTATTCTTATTTCTTCCCCTTTCCTCTCTAGTCCTGGTGAAGGGTCTCGGCCTGAGATGTCGACTGTTTACTCATTTCCATAGATGCTGTCTGACCCGCTGAGTTTCTCCAGTAGTTTGTGTGTGTGGTGCTTTGGACTTCCAGCACCTGCAGACTCTCTTATATCTGTGATTTACTACAACCATCCAAATTTCTTACATCACATCTCCTTCCCACCCACCCATCTTACTCCTCACCTAATCTCACCTATCTCCTGCCACCTTGGAATCCTTCCCTTCCTTCCACCTTCTTATTCTGGCTTCTGTCCCCTTCCTTTCCAGTCCTGATGAAGGGAATCAGCACAAGATGTCAACTGTTTATTCCCCTCCATAGACGTTGCCTGGCTTGCTCATTTCCTCCGGCATTTTGTGAGTAACCCTCTCATTGGGCTTGTATACAAACTTGGCTCGTTGTGCTAACTCTGCTAACAGCCACTTGACTCAGCAGCGAGAAGACCACCTTTCATAAACAAATACATTCAACATCTGTATGACTTGGGCTTCAACCAGACAAGAAGGTTGTGATGTTCCAATCAAAGGAACCTCAATCTGAGTGAATGCCGTCCAGACAGAAATGTTGGTGGTCAGAAATAACTGATCGTACACGGTATAAAATTATAAAGAAAGTATATTTACAAATTACAGCTTTATCATTGAACGATTAATAGGAAAAAGAAAAAGGCCCATTACAGTTAAATACTTTATACTTTATTGTCACCAAACAATTGATACTGGAACGTACAATCATCACAGCGATATTTGATTCTGCGCTTCCCGCTCCCTGGAGTACAAACCGATAGTAAATATTAAAAATTTAAATTATAAATCATAAACAGAAAAGAGAAAAGGGAAAGTAAGGTAGTGCAAAAAAACTGAGAGGCAGGTCCGGATATTTGGAGGTTAAATGCTTTCTACAGTGCATCTATAAAAATTAGTATAAAAATGTGCACATAACGTTGGAGTTCGTACCTTCTGACGCCGGCTTTAACCATTACTCAAAGCGCCAAGCCCACAGTCTGCCTGGAAGCACCAGCCACAGTCCAAACTTCTCCTGAAGTCCATCTTGAATAAACTGGCCCTCTCTCAGGAGTATTGGCCCTTCCCCCTTGGAGCCATTCATCTTCACAAAGCACTTTGTGCAACAAGGACTCCCTTAGAACAGCATTCTGCCGCACCTTCCCTTCTGTCCCGCTCCGCAGCTCCCGCCAAAAGCCCCCGAGCAAGTCTACTCATCCTTTGGAAAACTTCTCCCCACAATCCTGATTAGCTGACTCACATGCTTAAGCTGAACAGCAGGGCTTCTTATCTTAGCTGAAAGCAAAACATTCTACCAGCAGGACACGCTGCTTTCGTAGATGCCTGCGAAAATGAAAAGCCTACAGCATAGCAGCAGAAACCTTAACTAGGACATTACTTTGAAGGCCAACATGCCAAAAGCTCTCTTTATAACCCTATCAACCTGTGAAGCCACTTTCAAGAAATTATGGATCTGCATTCCCAGATCTCTCCATTTTACCACACTCATAGCTCCCTAACATTCAGCGGTTAAGTCTAACCCGGATTTGCCTTCCCAAAGTGCAACATCTCACACTTGCCTGCATTGTCTGCATCTGCCATTTTTCAGTCCATTTTTCCCAGCAAAGAAACAAAATTGCCCATGTTCCGGCATGCTTAAGGTGCATGATAGTCACAGGGGTCTGTGAGTTCAGTAGAACTGCCCAGAGAAATCCTGGCATCTCAGTGAAGCAGGATTCCCAAAACATGAGGAGTTTTAGCAACTTTATACATGAGTGTGTAAGACAGATAGAGAAAATGAAAACAGTTTCAGTTAATCACTGCTTATCCTGTGCATTAGTTTCCAAAAAGAATAGAAAGAGGAAGATGGACTTCGTAGTTATCGAACTTGGGCAGAAAGAGGAAGTGCTACAACTAGGTCAGGGATTATGCTATTAAGCAAAAGCATGCCATTTTACAGGCATCAGCAACTTCAATCTACACAGCGTTCTCACGATATCTGTTATTCTTTCTCAAGCCGTGGATGTCGCCGCCAAATCCTGCATTGCCTGGCCATCTTTGCGAAGGCAGAGACGAGCCGTGTTCATGAATCGCTGGAGCCCGCTTGTCAATGATTCCCCCTGCAGTTCGGCGGTGTGGGGGAGTTCCAGATTTTTCCCCGAGACACAGTGATATCTGATCACGTGGGGATGGTATATCTGTCACTGTCTGTGTGTTATACTGCCAGACAAGGCAACTTCCTGTGATGCTAACCTGAGGCCTGACTACCTTCCAAAATGGTGACTGTGGAAGAAAATCAAGCCTGAGAATCAAGGGTTAACAAAATCATGAGACTAGCAGGGTAAGCAGATGGGGGGGGGGGGGGGGGTCTGTCTATTCATACTAATTAGCAACAAGTCCTGATAGACATGAAGAATTGATAATGCACAGATGGGGTAAATCCTGCCTGATGGAAATGGAGAAGTGATAAACCACGTGTATTGTGTGTAAGGAGGAACCCTTAGCCCCAAAGTCTACATGACTAACAACCTGGTTTCTTATAAAGAATGGGGAGGAACCATTGGCCTCAGGTCTACGTGTCTAATGGCTTGGTTTCTTTTAATTAATGGGGAACTAATTCAGTATGCGGGGACCCCATGTCTAATTTTCTGTAAGGTGTGGAAGCATCCCAAACCTTGCCAATAATGTCTAAGCAGGAACTACTGTATTGATCTCGGAGAACTGCTGAATTGCACATATTTTAAAGGATAAAAGACCATGCTTGTGCTCACTTTAGCACAGTCCTAGTTGCATGATCATGCAATAAAGTAACTAAACCAGATACCGGGGTCTGTGTCTTTATTTAAGTCTGACCGGCAATAGTAAATTTTTCCTACAGTGACTCAGAAAATCCTACTAAATACGCTACACTGAAGACCCCTACCCTTACAATCTCGGCATGGCAGAGAATATAGTCAGAAAAAAATGAAATGTCAACGATTTGGTCCACATGCCACGTAACAGGGTATTTTCTAGATGATGAGACACTGGGAAGCACTGATTTTCAAAGGGATCTAGAGGTCCTTAACCACAGCTTAGGGTGTAGCAGTTAGCGCAACAGTATTACGGCTTGGGGGTGTCGGAGTTCAGAGTTCAATTACAGCGCTGTCTGTAAGGAGTTCGTACGTTCTCCCCGTGACCACGTGGGGTTCTTCTGAGTGGGCGGTTTCCCCCCCACAGCCCAAAGATGGTTAGTAGGTTAGCTAGCCATTGTAAATTGTCCTGTGAATAGGCTGGTGTTAAAAAGGTGAGTTGCTGGGCAGCACGCTTTGCTGGGCCAGAAGGGGCCTGTTCCCTGTTGAACCTCTAAATAAATAGAAAAGAATTAATCCGATTGAAAGTCAACATACTAACTTAGCAAGCAATTAGAAAGCTAAATGGTATACAGTGGACATGGAGAGTATGTTTCTTATAGTCTAGGACTAGAGGGCAGAGCCTCAGAATAAACAGTTATCCCTTTAGAACAGAGAAGGAATTCCTTTAGCCAGAAGGTGGTGAATCTGTAGAATTCATTGCCACAGATGGCTGTGAAGACCAAGTCATTAGCTACATTTAAGCTGAGGTTGATACATTCGTGATTAGAACATACAACAGTACAGCACAGTACAGGAGGCCCTTCAGCCCACAATGTTGTGCCGACCCTCAAACCCTGCCTCCCATATAAACCCCCACCTTAAATTCTTCCCTATACCTGTCTAGTAGTCTCTTAAATTTCACTAGTGTATCCGCCTCCACCACTGACTCAGGCAGTGCATTCCATGTACCAACCACTCTCTGAGTAAAAAACCTTCCTCTAATATCCCCCTTGAACTTCCCACCCCTTACCTTAAAGCCATGTCCTCTTGTATTGAGCAGTGGTGCCCTGGGGAAGAGGTGCTGGCTATCCACTCTATCTATTCCTCTTATTATCTTGTACACCTCTATCATGTCTCCTCTCATCCTCCTTCTCTCCAGAGAGTAAAGCCCTAGCTCCCTTAATCTCTGATCATAATCCATACTCTCTAAACCAGGCAGCATCCTGGTAAATCTCCTCTGTACCTTTTCCAATGCTTCCACATCCTTCCTATAGTGAGGTGACCAGAACTGGACACAGTACTCCAAGTGTGGCCTAACCAGAGTTTTATAGAGCTGCATCATTACATCGCGACTCTTAAACTCTATCCCTCAACTTATGAAAGCTAACACTCCATAAGCTTTCTTAACTACCCTATCTACCTGTGAGGCAACTTTCAGGGATCTGTGGACACGTACCCCAAGATCCCTCTGCTCTACACACTTCCAAGTATCCTGCCATTTACTTTGTACTCTGCCTTGGAGTTTTTCCTTCCAAAGTGTACCACCTCACACTTCTCCGGGTTGAACTCCATCTGCCACTTCTCAGCCCACTTCTGCATCCTATCAATGTCTCTCTGCAATATGTGACAATCCTCTACACTATCCACAACACTACCAACTTTTGTGTCATCTGCAAACTTGCCAACCCACTCTTCTACCCCCACATCCAGGTCATTAATAAAAATCACGAAAAGTAGAGGTCCCAGAACAGATCCTTGTGGGACACCACTAGTCACAATCCTCCAATCTGAATGTAGTCCCTCCACCACGACCCTCTGCTTTCTGCAGGCAAGCCAATTCTGAATCCACCTGGCCAAACTTCCCTGGATCCCATGCCTTCTGACTTTCTAAATAAGCTTACCGTGTGGTACCTTGTCAAATGCCTTACTAAAATCCATGTAGATCACATCCACTGCACTACCCTCATCTATATGCCTGGTCACTTCCTCAAAGAACTCTATCAAGCTTGTTAGACACGATCTGCCCTTCACAAAGCCACGCTGACTGTCCCTGATCAGACCATGATTCTCTAAATGCCTATAGATCGTATCTCTAAGAATCTTTTCCAACAGCTTTCCCACCACAGACATAAGGCTCACTGGTCTATAATTACCCGGACTATCCCTACTACCTTTTTTGAACAAGGGGACAACATTCGCCTCCCTCCAATCCTCTGGTACCATTCCCATGGACAACGAGGACACAAAGATCCTAGCCAATGGCTCAGCAACCTCTTCCTTCGCCTCATGGAGCAGCCTGGGGAATATTCCGTCAGGCCCCAGAGACTTATCCGTCCTAATGTATCTTAACAACTCCAACACCTCCTCTCCTTTAATATCAACATGATCCAGAACATCAACCTCACTTATATTGTCCTCACCATCATCAAGTTCCCTCTCATAGGTGAATACCAAAGAGAAGTATTCATTGAGGACCTCGCTCACTTCCACTGCCTCCAGGCACATCTTATCCTTATCTCTAATCAGTCCTATTTTCACTCCTGTAATCCTTTTGTTCTTCACATAATTGAAGAATGCCTTGGGGTTTTCCTTTACCCTACTCGCCAAGGCCTTCTCATGCTCCCTTCTTGCTCTCCTCAGCCCCTTCTTGCTCTTCTCAGCCCCTTCTTAAGCTCCTTTCTTGCTTCCCTATATTCCTCAATAGACCCATCTGATCCTTGCTTCCTATACCTCAAGTATGCTGCCTTCTTCCACCTGACTAGATTCTCCACCTCACTCGTCACCCATGGTTCCTTCACCCTACCATTCTTTATCTTCCTCGCCGGGACAAATTTATCCCTAATATCCCGCAAGAGATCTCTAAACATCGACCATATGTCCATAGTACATTTCCCTGCAAAAACATCATCCCAATTCACACCCACAAGTTCTAGCCTTATAGCCTCATAATTTGCCTTTCCCGAATTAAACATTTCCCTGTCCTCTCTGATTCTATCCTTTAAAGATTAGTAAGGGTATCAACGATTACAGGGAGAAGCTAGAAGAACGGGTTTAAGAGAGATAACAAAATCAGCCATGATCAAGTTACACTGCTCTTTAATCAGCCTAGCAGCAACACAATGCATAAAAGCATGCAGACGTGGTCAGGAGGTTCAGCTGTTGTTCAGACCAAACATCAGAGTGGGGAAGAAATGCAATCTAAGTGGAGTGATTGTTGGTGCCAGACGGGGTGGTTTGAGTATCTCAGAAACTGCCCATCTCCTGGGACTTTCATGCACAATAATCTCTAGGGTTTACAGAGAGTGGTGTGAGGAACATAAAAAAACAGCATCCAGTGAGTGGCAGTTCTGTGGGAGAAAACACCTTGTTAATGAGAGAATTCAGAGGGAAAAGGCCAGGCTGGTTCAAGCTGACAGGAAGGTGACAGTAACTCAAATAACCACGCGTTACAACAGTGGTGTGCAGGAGAGCAACTCCGAACGCACGACACGTCGAATCTTGAAGTGACTGGTCCACAGCGGCAGAAGACCACGAACATACGCTCAGAGGCCACTTTGTTAGGTACAGGAGGTCCTTAATAAAGTGGCCATTGAGTATTTATCCACCATCATAATATTAATGCGTGTGGGCACGTGGCCAAGTGGTTAAGGCATTCGACTAGCGACCTGAAGGTCGTGAGTTCGAGCCCCAGCGGAGGCAGCGTGTTGTGTCCTTGAGCAAGGCACTTAATCACACATTGCTCTGCGACGACACTGGTGCCAAGCTCTATGGGTCCTAATGCCCTTCCCCTGGACAACATCGGTGTCGTGGAGAGGGGAGACTTGCAGCATGGGCCACTACCGGTCTTCCATACAACCTTGCCCAGGCCTGCGCCCTGGAGAGTGAAGACTTTCCAGGCGCAGATCCATGGTCTCGCAAGACTAACGGATACCTTTACTTTCATATTAATGTGTCTTGACCTTCCCACGACAATAAACTTCTCCATAATCAGAATGAAACTAGTGTTTGTTGGAAGCTGGTTCTCGAATTGGCAAGAAACTAGGACATCAACATAAGCGTTTGCAAGCACCCCTCCCCCAGCTAGTCCAGCAAGGAAGTTTTGTGAGAAATGCAACGTTTACCGATGTGGTGCAGAATGTTTCAGACTCCGCGTCGGCTGAGAACCCAGCTGCCCCGGAGATAAAAGTGCCGACTGAATAATCGGGTCGCCTGCGCTTTGAGTGCTGCCTGGGACCGGTCAGCATGTCGCCTTTCTCCGGAGCAGAGCTGCTCGGGAGCTTTCTGGCTCTTTTAGCTTGGAGGGAAATGCCAGCGGTGAGTTGTCTGGCTTTCAGAAACTGTGTAAGTTTATATCTTCGGACGAACTCTCTCAACTGCGTAAACCGGGGTATCCAAAAGCTGGCCCACGCTGTTTCGGACATCCCCTCCAACACCACGGTTCTGAACATTTCCGGCAACATGATCAGCGATTTGCCCAAGAGAGGACTGGAAAATTTGGTGTTTTTGGAGTATCTAAGGCTTGACCGCAACAACCTGAGCAGAATCGCACCGCAAGCCTTTTGGAAACTCCATTCCCTGCGGGAACTCAATCTGTCCCACAACTTTCTGGAGTCTCTGCAGCAAGACGCCTTCATATCCCTGTCCAATCTCACCAGCCTCAGCCTACAGCACAACAAGTTGGGGCATCTCTCCGGAGCCGCCGTCTTCCCCCTGAAAAGACTCCAAATTCTGGATATCTCCTTCAATGATTTCAGGAACGCCTCGTCTGTAATTGCAGCTCTGAGACGAGTTCATGCTTTGAGAACATTGTATCTTCAGAGCTGCAGAATAAGATATTTGGAAATTTCGACCAGTTTCCCCCCGCAGCTGAGCAGCTTACTTGTCGCCGACAACCCCCTCTCCAGATTCTGGGCTCCCGCCGATTTTTTTGCCGGCATTAACTACCTGAACATGTCCAACAGCAGCTTGTCGCGAGCCGAGAACCTCACCTCCATCAATTTATCCGGTGTGCACTCCCTGAGCATCGGGGCCAACCCGCTGGAACCGGCCGAGGTGATCGAAGCCGTGCGGAACATAAATGCGCCCCTGAGAAACATCACCCTCAGCTACCTGAAGCTGAAAAACGCCGACACGCTGAGAGTTCTGTGCGGGATCTTTCAGAAGCGGGGGATTCGGTCAGTCAGCCTGGAGGGCAATTGTTTCCGGGAAGTGAAGGGGGCCTTCAGCCGGTGCAATTCAATTTTATTTCTGGACATGTCCCACAACAAGATTAAAACGCCGCACATGTTTACCTGTGGAGGCGCTCCCAACGATCTACAAACTTTAATACTGGATCATAATTTAATTCGAGATGTCTCTCTGTGCGCCGTGGGCCCCGACGGAAGGCAATGTAGCTCGACAACCCCTTGCCTGGGGAAACTGCGTTACCTCTCGTTAAGGTACAACCGCATCTCGGCCATCGGGTCTCATGCATTCCGACAGGTTCCCCACCTGGAGACTCTCACTTTGGCGTTGAACGAAATTAATTTCATCAACATCTCTGCCTTTGCAGGTCTAAGTAAACTGAAGTTTCTATCCCTCACTAACAACGCAATCGGAGAAATCTTTCCCAAGACCTACATGCATCTTGGGAACCTGGAACACTTAAAGCTACGAAATAACAGGATTCCCATTATCTACAATCGATATTACTCCAACCTTTCCAAGCTAATCACGCTGGATTTGGGCGGGAATCACATTGAGAAGATTGTAGACGGAAGTTTTGAAGGACTCCGATCTTTGTTAAGGCTCTATTTGGATAGGAACTGGTTGTCGGATCTTTCGAAGGATATGTTTAAAGATTTGCAGTCGTTGCAAGTGTTAGATTTGGCCCAAAACAAGTTGACCTTCGCGAAAGCGCCCGACCACTCGTCCCCGTTCGATGCGCTGCGCAATCTCCGCATGCTGAAGTTGCAAAGACAGTATACTTCCGAGAGCATGACGCTACCTCGAAACCTGTTTGATGGCCTCCAGAGGCTCCAGATTCTGGACATCTCCAACAACAACTTCATGACTCTGGACACACTGCCCTTTCATCAGCTCGGCGGACTGGAAGTCTTGCAGATGAACAACATTCACTTGGACTTCGGAACCATGCACAACAAGACTTTCGCCAACCTGGTCAACCTCCGGCTGCTGAGCCTGGAGAGAGCCGGCCTGGAGTCCATCCGACAGGCCCTCTTCGAAAACCTGGCCAGCCTCACCACCCTGCTGCTCGGGAGCAATGGTATCCGCGTCGTCGCAAAGAACGATATCCTTCAACTGGGCAACCTCAGCTACCTGGACCTCCAGAAGAACCGATTAGGCTGCGTGTGCGAGAACCTGTGGTTTCAGTGGTGGGCGGTGAAAAGTAAGGTAGAGGTGCCTCTGTTCTACAACTACTCGTGTGAGGGCCAAGGAGGGAAAAAAACCTTGGCACAGTTTGACAGATTGATTTGCAACGACGGTTTTGAGGCGTTATGCGTCAGTGCGCTGACGATCTTCGCCTTTGTGGTGACGGCTCTGTTGTACCACAAAAAGAAGTGGGACTTTTATTACAGTTACTACCTGCTCCGTGCGTGGATTCGCGAGAAACAGTTGCGGAGGTCGCACACTCGGGGCCACCAGTACGACGCCTTCGTGTCCTACAACTCCAAGGACGAGGACTGGGTGTTTGACCAGCTGATGCCGCACTTGGAGACTGAGGGACCTCCATTTCACCGACTTTGCTTCCACCACAGGGACTTTGCGGTCGGCAAACCCATCGTGGAGAACATCGTCGACGCCATATACAACAGCAAGAAGACGCTTTGCGTCATCTCCAAGAGTTACCTGCAAAGCGAGTGGTGCTCGATGGAGATGCAGGTAGCCCTGTACAGGCTCTTCGATGAATACAGCGATGTCCTTATCCTGGTCTTTCTCGATGAGATCCCTGGCCACGTGTGGTCTTCTTACCACCACCTGCGGAAGCTGCTGCGGAAGAAGACTTACATCAGTTGGCCCACTGATGACGCAGGCCAGAGGCTGTTTTGGGCCAAGTTGCGGAACGCTCTCAAAGCAGACTGCTCAACTTCTAGGAAACCGGCGTATTCGCTCATCCAGCACGAGAGCTTACTGTACTAAACTCTCAGCCCAGGTGCGTTACACTGACCGGGACGCGAGCCCGAAGACTTAGTCATTGGCCTTTCACCTCCAGATCTGTTCGGGTGGGCGGGGAAAGTAGACCAAGAGGAGGCCCCACCATTTCATACTCTTGTTCCTTAACATACTTCAGATGTGTAGAAATAAGACCAAACGACACAAGAGAGGAGGAAGACCATTCGGCCCGTCAAGCCTGTTCTGCCATTCCATCATGGCTGATTTATTACCCCTCTCAACCCCTATTCCCCTGCCTTCTCTCCGTAACCTTTGAAGCCATTGCTAGTCAAGAACCTGTCAACTTCCACTTTAAATACCATTGGCTGTTCTCATTATCTCGGTTTAGGATAATTTCCCTCCTGTTTTAGAATCCCAATTTATCAAGTTGCTAATTAATGTAAACAGAACCCCAAACCCCACCCTCCTTAAGTCGCCACCTCAAACTTTCTTCCCAAAGAAATGGAACCCAGGTTCACGCAACTTTAACCACAAATCAACCCTTTAGAATGTAGAACTCAGACCAGGACGAAACAGGGAAAGGCCCTTCCCCCCATGATGATGTGCAAATCTAATTTAATTAGTATTCAAATGCCTAACTAATCCACTCAAATCTGCTTACGCAATGTCCATATCTTCTCATTTCCTGCACATACTGTATCTAAGAGCCTCTTGAACACCTCTATCATACTGACACCCTAGGCAGCATATTCCAGGCACTAACTGCTCACAGTATAACACAACCTCTCCCACAGATCTCCTGTGAACTGGACACCGCTCACCTTCAATGCATGCTGTCTGGTTTTAGACATTTAGGACATAGTGTAGCCTGAGTTATAAAGGGAAAAAATAATATGACTTTATTCCTTAGAACATTGAAGATTGAGGGGAGATTTGATACAGGAAATCAAAATGATGAGGGGTATAGACAGGGTAAATGGAAGTAGGCTTTTTCCACTGAGGTTGGGTGGGACTACAAACAGAGGTCATGGGTTTTAAGGGTGAAAGGTGAGAAGTTTAAGGGGAACATGAGGGAAAACTTCTTCACATGAGGTTGTGAAAGTGTGGAACGAACTGCCAGCACAATTGGTGCACGCGAGCTCGATTTCAATTTTTAAGAGAAGTTTGGATAGGTACATGGATGGTAGGGGTATGGAGGGCTGTGTTGATGGGAATAGGCAGTTTAAGAGGTTTTGGCATGGACTAGATGGGCCAAAGAACCTGTTTCTGTGTACTTCTCTTTGACAAAGGAACAGTCCATTTTGGCCCGCAATGTTTTGGATAAATAATTGAACTAGTTATTAAATGCCAAACTAAACTACACCCTTCTGCCCAGTCAGAGTCCAAATTCAACGATTCAAAGATTCAAAAGATTCAAAAAACTTACCGTACACCAGCTCTGCAGGGCAGAATGAGACAGTGTTTCTCAGGAGCAGTGCAATCATAACATAACAAGCGCAACACTAAATAATAAACATAACAATAAATAGTAAAACACAACAGCCGCATGTCAGTTAAAATCAAGTTATAAGTGTCCAGTGCAAGTTAAAAGTGTCCAAAGCAGAGTCAGGTAGAGCAGCTATTTAGCAGTCTGACTGCCTGTGGGAGGAAGCTGTTTAGTAGCCTTGTGGTTTTAGTTTTGATGCTCCTGTAACGTTTGCCTGATGGCAGAAGAACTAACAGTTCATGGAGAGGGTGTGAGGGGTCTTTAATGAGATACCGTGTCTTCTGGAGGCATCGCCTCTGAAAGAGGTTTTGGACAGAAGGTAGGGAGACCCCAATAACCTTCTCTGCTCCCCTAACCACCCTCTGCAAGGCTTTTTTGTCGACAGCACTGCAGCTGGAGTACCAGGTTGTGATGCAAAAGGTCAGCACACTCTCAACCACACCTCCATTCTCTGCCCATCCATGCCCACCCACCCTAAAATGCCTCTATCATATTTACTTACACTATGGGATGGAGGGACTGATATTGTTAAGACCTCAGACAAAGCCAGGAATCAAAAGATTGAGCATGGTGCAACTAACATCCTAAGCTGCAAATATTTCAATGCAAGAAGTATTGTAAGAAAGTCAGATGAGCTCAGGGCATGAATCAACATGTAGAATTATGACATTGTAGCTGTTAGTGAGACCTGGTTGCAGGAGGGGCAGGACTGGCAGCTCAATATTCTGGGGTTCTGTTGTTTTAGACGCGACAGAGTGGGAAGGATTAAAGGAGGTGGAGTGGCTTTACCGGTCAGGGAAAATGTCACAGCAATGCTGAGTCAGGATGGACTGGAGAACATTTTAGTGAGATATTATGGGGGAAATCTGAGGAATAAGAAAGGAATGGGGCTATATTACAGACAACCCAACAATCTGCCAGATTCAGGGGAACAAATTTGTTAAGAGTTCACAGACTGTTGCAAGAAACATAAAGTTGTTATAGTAGGTGATCTTAACTTTCCACATATTGACCAGGACTCTCATACTGTAAAAGGACAAGATGGGATAAGAGCTTGTCAAATGCGCTCAGGAAAGTTTCCTTAATCAGTATATAGAAGTCCCAACAGGAGAATGTGTGATACTTGATCAGCAATTAGGGAATAAGACAGGGCAGGTGACAGAAGTTTGTGTAGCGGAACACTTTGCATCTAGTGATCACAACACCATTAGTTTCAAAGTAAATATGCAAAAAGATGGGTCTGGTGTGTGTGTTGAGATTCTAAATTGGAAAAAGGTCAATTTTGATGGTATCAGAAAGGATCTGGCAAGCGTAGATTGGGACAAGCGCTTTTTGGCAAAGATGTACTTGGTAAGTAGGAGACCTTCAAAAGTGAAATATTTGAGAGTACAAAGTTTGTATGTACCTGTCAGAATAAAAGGTAAGGATAGCAGGTTTAGGAAACCTTGGTTTTCAAGAGATATTGAGGCCCAGATTAGGCATGTAGGAACAAATGAGAACATTTAAGAAAGAAATCAGGAAGGCTAAAAGAAGGCACCAGGAGAATCTTGAGGGATTCTAAAGATATGTTAAGAGCAAAAGGATCGCAAAGGACAAAATTAATCCTCAGGAAGATCTGAATGGCAATCTATGTGTGGAGCCAAAAGAGACGAGAGAGACCTAGGTGTTTTGCATCTGTATTTACTCATGAGACAGACAGAGGGTCTACAAAAGTGAAGAGAAAACAGCATCAACTTCATGGACCCTATACAGGTTATGGAGGAGGAGGTGTTTTTCTGTCTAGAGGCAAATCAGAATGGGTAAATCCCCAGAGCTTGACAAGGTGTTCCCTTGGACCCTGTGGGAGGCAAGTGCAGAAATGGGAGTGGCCCCAGCAGAGATATTTAAATCATGCTTAGTGACAGGTGAGATACCAGAGGATTGGAAGATAGCTAATGTTGTTCTACTGTTTAAGAAAGGCTCTAAAAGTAAACCAGGAAATTATAGGCCAGTGACATCAGTAGTGGGAAAGTTTTTGGAAGGTATTCTAAGGGACTGGATATATGAGTATCTGGATAGGCATGCACTGATTAGGGATAGTCATCATGGCTTTGTGCATGATAGATCATGTCTATCCTATCTCATAGAGTTTTTCGAGGAAGTTATTAGGAAAGTTGATGAAGGCAAGACAATGGATGTTGTCTACATGGATGTTAGCAAGACATTTGACAAGGTCCGACATGGGAGGTTGGTCAAGAAGTTACTGTCGCTCGGCATTCCAGATGAGGTAGTAAATTGGATTAGACATTGGGTTTGTGGGAGAAACCAGAGAGTGGTGGTAAATGGTTGTGTCTCTGACTGGAGGCCTGTGACTAGTGGGGTACCACAAGGATCCATTGTTATTTGTCATCTGTATCAATGATCTGGATGATAATGTGGTTAGCTGGATCAGCAAATTTGTGATAACACCAAGACTGGGGATGTAGTGGATAGCAAGGAAGACTGAGATCTGGGCCAGCTGGAAAAATGGCAGAAAGAATTTAATGCAGACAAGCGTGAAGTGTTGCACTTCAGTAGGTCCAACCAGGATACGTCTTACACAGTGAGCGATAGGGCACTGAAAGTGTGGTAGAATAAAGGGATCTGGGAATACAGATTCATAAATTCATTGCAAGTGGCGGCCCAGGTAGATAGGGTTGTAAAGAAAGCTTTTGGCACAGTGGCCCTTATAAATAAAAGTATTAAATACAAGGGTTGGGATATTTTGTTGAAGTCGAATAAGACGTTGGTGAGGCCTAATTTGGAGTATTGTGTGTAGTTGTGGTCACCTACCTACAGGGAAAATGTAAATAAGGTTGAAAGAGTACAGAGAAAATTTACAAGGGACTGGAGGACCTGAGTTTTAAAGAAAGATTGAATAGGTTAGGACTTTATTCCTTAGAACGTAGAAGATTGAGGGGAAATTTAGTGGAGGTGTACAAAATTATGAAGGATATAGAGAGGGTGAATGCAAGCAGGCTTTTTCCACTGAGGTTGGGTGAGACTACAACTAGTGGTCATGGGTTAAGGGTGTAAGGAGAAAAGTTTAAGGGAAACATGAGGGAAACCTCTTCATTCAGAGGGCCGTGACAATGTGGGACAAGCTGCCAGCGCAAGTGGTGCATGCAAGCTCAATCTCAATTTTAAGAGAAGTTTGGAAGGTAGGGGTATGGATGACTATGGTCCCAGTGCAGGTTGATGGGAGTAGGCGGGTTAAATACTTTGGCACAGTCTAGATGGGCTGAAGGGCCTGTTTCTGTGTTGTATTTTTCCATGACTGTTCGACCCCTGGCAGTGCTTCGACCTTGTCTACTCTATCTATGCCTCTCATAATCTTATAAACCTCTATCAGATCTCCCCTCAGTCTCTGATGCTCCAGAGAAAATGACCAAAATTTGTCCAACCTCTCCTCGTTGCATGTGCCCTGTAAACCAGGCAGCATCCTGGTGAACCTCTTCTGCACCTCTTCCAAAGCCTCCACATCCTTCCTATGTTGAGGAGACCAAAACTGAACCGAATATCTCCAGATGCAGCTTAACGTCCCAAATCTTGAACTCAATTCCTGGACCAATAAAGACAAGCACGCATATATGCCTTCTCCACCACCCTATCAATCCGTGCAGCCATTTACATGGAGATGTGGATGTGGACCCTAAGATCCCTCCACACATCAACAGTTTTAAGGGTCTTGCCAGTAACTGTGTGCTACCTCTTTACAGTTGATCTCCCATGGTGTTTATAGACATCCGTTAGTCTCATGAGACCATGGATTTGCGCCTTGGAAGGTTTCCAGGGCGCAGGCCTGGGCAAGGTTGTATGGAAGACCAGCAGTTGCCCATGCTGCAAATCTCCCCTCTCCACGCCACCGATGTTGTCCAAGGGAAGGGCATTAGGACCCATACAGCTTGGCACCGGTGTCGTCGCAGAGCAATGTGTGGTAAATTACCTTGCTCAAGGGCACACACGCTGCCTCAGCCAAGGCTCAAACTAGCAATCTTCAAGTCACTAGACGAACGCCTTAACCACTTGGCCACGCGCCATGCACCCGTGGTATAACACTTCACATAAACTCCATCTAGTATTTCTCTACCACATCTGCGATGGGCTGAATGGCCAAATCCTGCTCCCATGGCTTATGGTCTATATTCCACTGTGCCAGTCTTCTGTGCTCTCCACAATTCAACCAATCTTCGTCTCATCTGCAAATTTACTAACCCACCCATCTACGTTCTCAGCCAGGTCACTTGTATGGTGCCACAGCAGCGTAGCAGTTAGCGTGATGCTATCACAGCTCAGATTTTCAAATTTAATTCCGATGCTGCCCGTAAGGGGTTCGCATGTTCCTCCCCGTGAACGCGTGGGTTTCCTCCGTGTGCTCCGATTTCCTCCCGCATTCTAAAGGCGTACCAGTTAGTTGGCTAATTAGCTGTTGTGAATTGTGCTGTGATCAGGCCGGGGTTAAATTGGTGGGTCGCTGGGTGGCGTGGCTTGTTGGGCCAGAGGGGCCTGCTCGACACTCCATCTCTAAATCCGGTGCTGTACAAAAGTCTTAAGCACCCTCAACTTTTTTTATGTGTTTTCAGATGGTATGATCTTCACAGAGCCCAGATCTCAACGTCACCAAGGCTTTCTGGGGTTACCTGGAGAGATAGACGCAAGCAAGACAGCCAAGGTCTACAGAAGGACTGTGGCAAGATTTTGAAGATGCTTGGAACAACCTACCAGACGATTTTCTTTTTTAAAAAACTGCACAGCAGTGTACCTAAGAGAATTCATGGTTTTAAAGGCAAAGAGTGGTCACGCCAAATATTGATTTGATTTTTTTTATTGTTTACTGTTTTTTATAGTAATTTTTTTTTTGCAATTTACAAACTTCTCATTTCATTACTTTTGAAGGCATCTTCACTTTACAGAAACTTTTTTATGTGTGTCAAGACTTTTGCATGGTGTAGTGGCAACAGCACTGGACTTCAAGTTGAATGGTTCCAAGTTCGAATCCGGCCGGCTCCCCGCACGTTTTCCATCCATGCTGGGTTGATTGTTGAACTAACAACCTAACCTCATTAAAAAAGAAAGGACAAATGCTATGGAAATGGTAAAAATGTTGCCCGATGTGCCATAAGGAACAACAGCAAGAAGGCTTTTGCATAGTAGGGTAAATAAATAAAATCACAGACAGTAGAGGCCCCAGTACAGATCCCCGTGGAACAGTCACAGACCTCCAGTCAACAAAAATCCTGCCTTTAAACCCTAGTAGTCTTTTGGTTAACCCGCATGCATTTGAAAGACCAACAACTCCCGCAAGCTATTGCCCCAAGGCACCCTCCAGCCTAAATATAGTTTTCTCTCATTAGTATTCCAGTAAGATTGAGATGAAAGGCCATTAGTTTGTCTTTGCTCTGTGTTAGTGCAGCCAGGTTGTTAAAGTAACATCCCACTGCAGTGTGTGATCCCCCTACTTAGAAGTCCATAAGACCATAAGATGTAGGGGCAGAATTAGGCCATTCAGCCCATCGAGTCTGCCCTGTCATTTCATCATGGCTGCTCCGTTCTCCCTCTCAGCCCCAATCTCCTGCCTTCTCCCGGTATCTCTTCATGCCTTGACCAATCAACTTCTGCCTTAAATATCTACTTCCACAGATTTCCACAGATCCACCACTCCCTGGCTAAAGAAATTCCTCCTCATCTCCGTTCTAAAAGGATGCCTCTCTATTCTGAGGCCTGTGTCCTCTGGTCCTAGACTCTCTCACCACATCCTCTCCACACCCACTCTATCAAGGCCTTTTAACATACGATAGGTTTCAATGAGGTCAACCCTCATTCTTCTGAGTTCCCGTGAGTAGAGGCCCAGAGCCGTCGAAACACCCTTCATATGACAACCCATTCAATCCTGGAATGGAATAACTTTCGTGAAGCTCCTTTGAGTCCTCTGCAGTGTCAGCACATCCTTTCTAAGATAAGGGGCCCAAAACTGCTTGCAATACTCCAGGCGAGGCCTCACCAGTGCTTTATAAAGCCTCAGCATTCCATCCTTGCTTTCAGATTCCAGTCCTCTCGAAATGAATGCTAACATCGCATTTGCGTTCCTCACCACAGACTCAACCTGCAAAGTCACCTTTAGAGAATCCTGCACAAAGACACAAAGTCCTGGGAGTGTGTGATTCCCCCCGACATGTTTACACGGGCAGCTCCCAATACAGGTTTGAATATGGACAGAGCAACTCATAAGGAAGAACTAAGACTTTCAGATATGTTCATTGCACAGTCAAAAGTCTTCAGAATGAATTTCTTGGGAGAAAGTAATTTTAAGGACTACATTCGGAATAAAGTTCTGTAACAGTCTTTGTCTGTGGTGTTTTTACATACATGTTAAGTATATACATCTACAAAACATTGCGTGAAAGACTGTGACGATCTCCAGCAATTTGTAACCCGTTCCGGGAATCCACCTTCCCCCTCGTCCGGCTTCACCTATCATCTGCTGGCATGTATTCCTTCCCCTCCTCCCACTTTCTTATCCTGGCTTCTTCCCCCTTCCTTTCAGTCTTGATGAAGGGTCTCGGCCCGAAACTCTGACTGCTTATTCCTCTCCATAGACGCTACCTGACGCTGTATCCAGTATTCATTCAGTATTTTTTGTTTGCTGTAAGCATGGAGGAAGATAAGAGCCGTGTTCAAAAAGGAATTAAATGGGCACTTGAGTGGAATTAATTTGCAGGGCTACTCGGGGTTGGGGAGGGAAGAAAGAGAATAATTTAGTAGCTGGCACGGGTTAAATGGGCCAAATAGCCTCCTCTGTGCTATTACAGTTCTATGATTCTGCTTTGTATTTTAACAGTCTTCTTCAACATACAAATGCCCTGCATTATGTCTGTTACTGGTTGAGAGATTAACACATGTATCAGTTGTATTGTCTATAATTATTATAGACTCTCTAGTGAAACAAGACCCAATGACCTTCCCTTTTGTGGTTCACTTTTCAGTCAAGTGCCTCTCCACTTGATCCCATCCCCCTCCATTTCTTTCCTATAACCTCCATCATGGCCCGATGTGGCATTGCCCTGGGAGCTGACGGCCCCCATTCTGCTGGTGTTGGAGAAGGAACTGTCATGCCTGCTGACCAGCACCATGGGGCTGGGCGACTCGCCTACTGGGTCTGCAAAGTTCCAAAGCAACTTGACTCATCTACTGCCCGTTATGCTGGCATTTCGAGCAGCAATGAAGGTCCTCCATCTCTGGCGGGGTTCAGGGCTTCCTTCATCGTGCCAGTAGCTTCCCCTCGGTTTTCATGACTGCCAGTCACACAAGTCCCGGGTGCAGAGTCAGAAATACCGTCGCACTCAGATGTAAAGGGATTCTTCATTGCTGCTTCCATCACAATTTTGTTTCACCAGTCCGGGTTGTTAGCCCTGAGATGAACCCCAGAACCTGAAGGACCAGTGGCCCACTCTTGGTCTGTCCTCTACCCTTTGACCTGTTTGACATGGGTGACCCTACCGAGAGCCAAAGCATAAAGCCCTGACTCCAGCCAGCATAGCTCTCTGGGTCACTGAGGCACGCAAGCCTCCAAACTTTATGACAAGGCGGTGGTCCTCCTGGAAGAAAACAACTCAACCCCAACACTTTATCTCATCCTCGTCAGGCAGACCAACAAGATCCCACCGTCGCAAATGTTTGGGGAGTTTTAGCCAGACATTTATATAAGGGAACTTGCTGTTTTAACCACGGCATGTTAACATATCTGACATAATATATAAAATATTTTTTGTATATAATACAGGACTTAACATATATAGATAAGCTCTACATAAAACCTGTACAACATTGATTTACAAATTAATGTGGAAAGACTGCGTGACAGCCTCCTGAAATTTGTGATGATCCATTCCAGGAATCCTAAATGAATGTGGGACAGGTGGCAGAGAAGGAGTGCCAGGGATGGGGAGTGGCACTGGTGCCGGCACACCCAACCGTTAGATATCAGGCAAAGTCATTTGATTCAAAACAATTGGTTTATTGATCATTACAGAATGTCTCTCTGGTGCTCCCTCTCCCCCTTCCCACTCTCAGTCCACAACAGAGACCCATATCAGAATCAGGTTTATCATCACTCACACATGTCATGAATTTTTTTTGTTGCGGTAGCAGTACAGTGCAATATATAAAATTACTACAGTACTGTGCAAAAGTCTTAGGCACCCAAGCTTTTTATATTCGCCTTAGACTTTTACCCAGTTCTATTCATAATAATTGATTTCTGGGGGGCCTACAGTGTTTTACCTTACATGGAGAGTGCTAGATATCCGAAATGTGCTGCCTGAGTGGTTTTGGCGGCAAATACAATAACGGTTTTAAAAGATAGACAGTAATGTGTGGAGCTAGCATATGCCATAAGACATAGGAGGAGAATTAGACCATTTGACCTATTGAAGTCTGCTCTGCCATATCCCAGAGAATGGAGGAATATGGACATTGTGTTGGCAGATGGGATAATACTGGTCAACAACTTTTTTCAAAAGAGTTTTTTTGTTTATGATAGACTTCTTGAAGCTGAACACAAATATAATTTCAGACTCACAAAACAGAGGAACTCAGCAGGCCAGGCAGCATCCATGGAAAAGAGCACAGTTGACATTTCAGGCCAAAACGTCGACTGTACTCTCTTTCATAGATGCTGTCTGACCTGCTGATCTCCTCCATCATTTTGAGTGTGTGTGTTGCTCAGATTTCCAGCATCTGCAGATTTTCTCTTGTTTATAACTTCAGACTACTTGTATCACGTAAGAATTTGGAGAAGCAAGAAATTAACTTCTATTGAAAATAATGTTTTTAATTGCATAACAGTGCTGACGCTTTGCAATAGTTCGACTAAGCCAAAAATGTTTTGTTGATGATTTTCATTTGTACTCAATGTCTGAGGCTTCTCGCTTAAGTGTCCAACAATAATCGGCCAGCGTTGACGGATTCCAGTTGCCCTGATACCATTTCTCCATGACCGCAATGTCCTGGTGAAACCTTTCACCATGCTCGTCACTGACAGCACCAAGATTTGTAGGGGACGAAGTCCAAATGGGAAGCAGAAAATTAATCTTTAGCGACATGGTTTTGTGTGCTTGGAGCATGTTGTCAACCAGCTGCACGTAGCTTGGTGCTCTGTAGTTGGCAAGATAAATTTCAACAACATCCTTAAATGCCTTCCATGCAATTTTCTCCGGTCCCACTAGAAGTTCTTTGAATTTTCTGTCATTGATGATTGAAATAACAAATACAGGCAATTTTTTAAACTGGTAAGTGATAGGGAAATTTCATGGTAGTTTTCATGACCGGCAGCCCAAAATCCATGATATATACCCCAAAGTATTCAGGAAGCAAAATCTTTGTTGTCCAGTGCTATTTTAGTTGAGCATTTAATTACTAGTGTAATTAGATTATGAAGACACGCAGTCCCCCTTTATTGTCATTTAGTAATGCATGTATTCAGAAATGATACATTATTTCCTCCGGTGTGATATCACAAAACACAGGACAGACCAAGACTGTAAAAACTGACAAAACCACATAATTATAACATATAGTTACTACAGTGCACAATACCATAACTTGATGAAGAAGTCCGTGAGCACAGTAAAGTTCAAAGTTTCTCAAATGTCCTACATCTCACACAGACAGGAGAGGGAAGAAAAACTCTCCCTGCCATGCCGACCACAATCCGACTCTGAGTCATCCGAAAACTTCGAGCTCTGATCAGCTCTCTGACACCGAGTACTGAGCGCCATCTCTGTCCGAGCGATTCGACCTCTTTCTTGGTTGCCAAAAGCAGGCAAGGCCGGGGATTTTGAGGCCTACCCTCTGAAAGATTCCCGACCACACAGTAACGACAGCAGCGGATGGGTGTTTCAGAAATTTCTCCAGATGTTCCTCTGTGCTTTCACGACTATCTCAATAAAATATTGTGGGTCGAAGAGCCTGGTCCTCTTTGTACTATTGAGTCCTAAGCATGGAAACAGTCCTTCCAGCCTACATTGGCCATTAAACACCCATTTACACAAACCCTCCAGCAGCCAAGGAAGGGTGTGTGTTGATGCAAGTCCTTCCATATGACCGGAACACGGGTGTTCGGTTCAAAGTTCAAAGTGCAAAGTGTGTATACTACATACAAATATGAGACTCATCTCCTTGCAGGCAGCCACAAAACAAAGAAACACAATAGTATTGACTAAAAAAAACACCACACCACAGACAAACATCCAATGTGCGAGAAAGAAAGAACAGGTCGTTCAAACAATTCACAGAGCATGAACCGCGGGGTCCCAGAAAGTCCGCAGCCACATCACCAGTTCAGTGCCGCAGCCGGTCCAGGAGCCCGATGGCTATAGGCCTTCAGCCGCGGGCCCAGGTTCGGTGCTGAGCTGAGAGCCGGTGGCTGCAGAGTCAGTTCGATGCTGAGTAAAGTCTCACGGAGCAGTGAGCTGACCATCGGCTCGTCCATCGTCCTCAGCCTCAACACCACAATACTGCTGATCTTCTGGGCAGTCGATCCCTCGGGCTTCATCCTGGGTTTTCTTGGGGATTGGCGTGAGCGTTAGCTACTTTGCTGTATACAGTTATATCAGGTGAGGGCTCAGCTCTTCACATCAAAGTCAAAACCGATTGTGACTAGTGGAGTCCTGCAGGGACCACGCTGCGACCTCTGCTCTTTGGGATATATAAGACCTGGATGAAAACGTGGATGGGTGGGTTGGTAAGTTTGCAAATGATACAGAGATTGATGGTGCTGTGGGAAGCACTGGAGACAGGCAAAGGATACAGCCGGACATAGATCTGTTGCAAACATGGGCAAAGAAATGGCAAACGGAGTTTAACCTACCCAAATCAAAGTCAAATGCACAAGTGCATGTGTGCACAGGTGCACTTCCGAACAAGTGCAAAGAAAAACTTACTTGCAGCAGCATTTATAAATATAAATTACGCATAAATTGTGCAAATTTCGAGAAGAGCGGAAGTGGTGACACTATTGGTTTTATCTGAGGTATCGTAATAGCCCTTTCTTTTTCCTTTTCTTTTTCTCTTCCTTAGTTTTCTTTTAGTTTGGGTAGATTAGTTTTTTTTCTAATGGGATTTTTTTTCTTTTTCTGTTCTTTTATGATATTTTTGTATTTTTATGTATATTTTCTATATATTCTATTGCTAATTTGTGAGATTTTGGGAGGTTTACTAACTATGTGTTACTTGACTATATACTTGTATAAATAATTATCAATTAATACAACCCCAATCGCTCTGTACTTATTTTTTGTAATGTGTATGATGTTGAAATTAATAAAAAGATTGAAAAAGTAAGAAAGAAATTGTGCAAATTTTTACAAGAATGAACACAATTCAAACAGAAAAATTCCACCGAGGTAATCTACAACCCAAAGGCATGAACAATGAATTTCTCAATTTCAGATAATGCTCCCCCTCTGTCCCTTCTCTTCCTCCTCCTGATATGCCCAGTTCCTCCTACAGCCACCCCACCCCATCACCTGCTTCCTTCACCCACACCATCTGCCCATCACACACATACACTCTTCCCTTTGGAACTCCCCACCCATCTGCTCGCCCCACCTCCCTCATTTGGTTCCATGGCCCACCTTCTTTCCCTGTCAGATTCCACCATCTGCTACTCTGAAGCTGACAGCGATGCAGGTGGATGCTTTCCTGGTGTCATGGATTCTTGATTACCTGACTGGCAGACCACAGTACGTGTGCTTGCAACACTGTGTGTCCGACAGAGTGATCAGCAGCACTGGGGCTCCACAGGGGACTGTCTTGTCTCCCTTTCTCTTCACCATTTACACCTCGGACTTCAACTACTGCACAGAGTCTTGTCATCTCCAGAAGTTTTCGGATGACTCTGCCATAGTTGGATGCATCAGCAAGGGAGATGAGGCTGAGTACAGGGCTATGGTAGGAAACTTTGTCACATGGAGTGAGCAGAATTATCTGCAGCTTAATGTGAAAAAGACTAAGGAGCTGATGGTAGACCTGAGGAGAGCTAAGGTACCGGTGACACCTGTTTCCATCCAGGGTGTCAGTGTGGACATGGTGGAGGATTACAAATACCCGGGGATACAAATTGATAATAAACTGGACTGGTCAAAGAACACTGAGGCTGTCTACAAGAAGGGTCAGAGCCATCTCTATTTCGTGAGGAGACTGAGGTTCTTTAACATCTGCTGGATGATGCTGAGGAGGTTCTACGAGTCTGTGGTGGCCAGTGCTATCATGTTTGCTGTTGTATGCTGGGGCAGCAGGCTGAGGGTAGCAGACACCAACAGAATCAACAAACTCATTCGTAAGGCCAGTGATGTTGTGGGGATGGAACTGGGCTCTCTGACGGTGGTGTCTGAAAAGAGGATGCTGTCCAAGTTGCATGCCATCTTGGACAATGTCTCCCATCCACTACATAATGTACTGGGTGGGCACAGGAGTACATTCAGCCAGAGACTCATTCCACCGAGATGCAACACTGAGCGTCATAGGAAGTCATTCCTGCCTGTGGCCATCAAACTTTACAACTCCTCGCTTGGAGGGTCAGACACCCTAAGCCAATAGGCTGGTCCTGGACTTATTTCCTGGCATAATTTACATATTACTATTTAACTATTTATGGTTTTATTACTACTTAATTATTTGTGGTGCAACTGTAACAAAAACCAATTTCCCCCAGGATCAATAAAGCATGACTATGACTACTATGTCTTCCCTCCTCACCTGGATCCAACTATCACATGTCAGCTCCAACTTCATCCCTTCCACTCACCTTTTTTATCCTGGCTATCTCCACTTTAGCTTCCAGTCCAGATATAGGGTCCCAGGCTGAAATGTCAGCTGCCCTTTCCCCCTCTACCGATACCACCTGACCTGCTGAATTCAACCAGCTACTTAAGGCACACAAAATTCCGGAGAAACTCAGCAGGTCAAGTAGCATCTATAAAGATTTTGGACTGAGAACCTTCATCCATCTTCCTCTCCTAACAGATTTCAACCTCTGCTGCCCTTGGTTGACTTCACCCATCACCTCCCAACCTCTGAGTTCTTCCCGCCTCCACTTGGATCCAACTAAAACATTCCAGCTCTAACTCCATTCCTTCCTCTCACCTTTTCCTCCTGGATACCTCCCCTCAAGCTTCCAGTCCTGATGAAGGGTCTTGGCCTGAAACGTCAACCCTTTACTCCTCTCAATAGACGCTGCCCGACCTGCTGAGTTCTTCCAGCATTTTGTGTGTGTGTGTTACTCTGGATTTCCAGCATCTGCAGAATTGTGTGTGTTTATCATCCAGCTGTTTGCTTGGGTCTTTTTTTGCTCCAGTGTCCAGCATTAGCAGCCTCTTGTGGGGTCTACAATTACATCCAATCTATGCAATAACAACCTCTTAATCAATATCAGCCAGACCAAGGAGTCAAGTATTGACTTCAGGAGGAAAGCGGAGGTCTATGAGCCAGTCCTCCTCAGAGTATCAGAAGTGGAGAGGATCAGTTCTATTTCAGAGGACCTGATCTGGGCCCAGCATATAAGTCCATTTACAAAGAAAGCACACCAGTATCTCTACCTCCTTAGAAGATTGCGAAGATTTGGCATGGTATCTAAAACTTCGACAAACCTCTATAGATGCGTAGTGGAGAGTATATTGACTGGCTGCATCACAGCCTGGAATGGAAACACCAATGCCCTTGGTCTGACAAAAGGTAGTGGATGCTAAGAGGATGCAGAGTGACTTGGATAGGTTGGGTGAGTGGGCAAATTCATGGCAGATGCAATTTAATGTGGATAAATGTGAAGTTATCCACTTTGGTGGCAAAAATAGGAAAACAGATTATTATCTGAATGGTGGCCGATTAGGAAAAGGGGAGGTGCAACGAGACCTGGGTGTCATTATACACCAGCCATTGAAAGTGGGCATGCAGGTACAGCAGGCGGTGAAAAAGGCGAATGGTATGCTGGCATTTATAGCGAGAGGATTCGAGTACCGGAGCAGGGAGGTACTATTGCAGTTGTACAAGGCCTTGGTGAGACCACACCTGGAGTATTGTGTGCAGTTTTGGTCCCCTAATCTAAGGAAAGACATCCTTGCCATAGCAGGCGTACAAAGAAGGTTCACCAGATTGATTCCTGGGATGGCAGGACTTTCATATGAAGAAAGACTGGATGAACTGGGCTTGTACTCGTTGGAATTTAGAAAATTGAGGGGGGATCTGATTGAAACGTATAAAATCCTAAAGGGATTGGACAGGCTCGATGCAGGAAGATTGTTCCCGATGTTGGGGAAGTCCAGAACGAGGGGTCACAGTTTGAGGATAAAGGGGAAGCCTTTTAGGACCGAGATTAGGAAAAGCTTCTTCACACAGAGAGTGATGAATCTGTGGAATTCTCTGCCACAGGAAACAGTTGAGGCCAGTTCATTGGCTATATTTAAGAGGGAGTTAGATATGGCCCTTGTGGCTACGGGGATCAGGGGGTATGGAGGGAAGTCTGGGGCGGTGTTCTGAGTTGGATGATCAGCCATGATCATAATAAATGGTGGTGCAGGCTCGAAGGGCCGAATGGCCTACTCCTGCACCTATTTTCTATGTTTCTATGATGCAGCCCAATCCATCATGGGTAAAGCACTCTCCACCGTTGAGTACATCAACACAAAGCAGTGTTGCAGGAAAGCAGCATCCATCATCGGGGACCCCCACCACCCCCAGGTCACGCTCTCTTCTCACTGCTGCCATCAGGAAGAAGGTACAAGAGCTTCAGGACTCACAGTACCAGGTTCAGGAACAGTTATTTCCCCACAACCAACAGACTCTTGAACCAAAGGTGCTAACTTCACTCACCTGGCTCATTGAAATGTTCCCACAAACTATGGACTCGTTTTCAAGGACTCTTCATCTCATGTTCTCGCTATTTATTGCTTATTTATTTGCCCAGTTTGTTGCCTTTTGCACACTGGTGGAATGCCCAGGTTGGTAGGTCTTTCATTGATTCTATTATGTTTATTAATCTATTATGGGTTTACTGGGTATGCCCGCAAGAAAATGAATCTCAGAGTTGTTTATGGTGAATTTTGAAAAGCACAGGCTATTCCGTCCAACTAATCCCAGGCTGCTCTCCCTCCACTCCACCACTCGTTCACATTTTTATTGTGTACTTGTGGAGAATGAGGTTTAGAGAGGAAAACAGACGACCAGCCATGGAGCTGATTGAGGGCTGGTCCCACCCAGCTCCTGTGAGAACAATTCCTACTTCCACGGTGCCACAGCGGTGTAGGGGTTAGCGTAACGTGATTATAGCGCCAGAGAGCCCAGCTCAGTTCCACTGCCTAAGGAGTTTGTTTGTTCTCCCCGTACCAGTGTGGGTTCCCCTCACATCCCAAAGACCTGCTGTCTAGGGTTAGGGAGTTGGTGCTGGGAGCGTGGTGACACTTGCGGGCTGCCCCCATCCTCGGTCAGTGGCGCTTGTCGATGCAAACGACGCATTTTGTTATGTTTCCACGTACATGTGAAAAATACTGTTTAAATCTTTAACCTTTCCTCCAAACCCTGTGTGACACTCATCAAAGTTGCTGGTGAACGCAGCAGGCCAGGCAGCATCAGTTGACATTTCAGGTCAAGACCCTTTGTCAGGACTACAGGACTCTAGCCCTGACGAAGGGTCTTGGCCTGAAACGTCGACTGTACCTCTTCCTAGAGATGCTGCCTGGCCTGCTGCATTCACCAGTAACTTTGATGTGTGTTGCTTGAATTTCCAGCAGCTGCAGAATTCCTGTTGTCCTGTGTGACACTGCCACCTCCTGGACGCCGGAGTCAGTGCAACCATACTGCTTCGAAATCAACCGGGTGCCCTAATTGACTAACGCCGGTTTGGATTGATCCGTTCCATTTTATTCCAGATTTTATTCGTGTGTAACATCAAAAATCTCTGCTTAACCCATGGCCTTTTGCGGAGAGGGCTTGCAGATTACCACCACAGCATTAGAGTTCAACTGGAGCTATACTAGGGTCAGAAAAGGGAAGACACACCGGTCATCATAGAGGGATCAGAAGTGAAGAGAGTGAGCGTTTTCACGTTCTTGGGTGTCAATATGGCCAATGATCTGAGGATCTCTGAGTGATCCAACCTATCGATGCAGAGTTAAAGAAGACAAGACAACGACTATATTTCATTAGGAGTTTGAGGAGATTTGGTTTGTCAGCAGAAACAGTCGCAAACTTCTGCAGATGTACCGTGGAGAGCATTCTGACTGACTGCTAATGGGGAGAGGGGAGAGCTACTCCACAGGATCAAAATAAACTGCAGAGAGTTATAAAATTAGTCAGCTCCATCCTGGGCACATGGTACCCAGGCCATCTTCAAGGAGCGATGCCTCAAAAAGGCGGTATCCATCATTAAGGACCCCCATCACCCAGGACGCGCCCTGTTCTCATTGCTACCATCGGGAAGGAGGTACAGTCCTGATTTGTGGGCTAAGTTTTTTTTAGCTGTAGACGCCTGAAATGCACTGCAGGGGACGCTGTGGAAGCAGATCCAATAGAAACATTGAGAGACTTTTAGACAGACACGTGAACGAGCGGAGAATGGAGAACTGTAGTCCCTGTGCGTGTAGTTAGGAATAGTTTAGATTGGCATGGACGTTAGCACATGGGGCGACTACTTGCATTTTTGTCTGCCACGGCGATTTAAACGCATAAGACAACGCAGAGTTGAAGACTCGGCCCAATACATTGCGGGCACATCCCTCCCCACCATCGAGGCCCTACTTCACAGCGGGTGATACCAATTCCCAAAGATTGCCACCATCCCGGCCAGGCCATCTTCCCGCAGCTACCATCGGGCAGGAGGTGAGGTAGAGAAGCAGGATCTGCCCAAAAGACTGGAGATCAGGCTGAAGTGCAGGTGAACTACAGCGGATAGCGTAGTACTGGTCAGGGTTTGTTGAATCCTGCTGGCCAATGCATTGCACGTCTACCTGTAATTGTTCTCCTAAGATCAGCAATTTATACAGATGCCTTACACGCTAATCATGAGAGATCCTGAAGATTGGTATGTTATAGTACTGTCATGACGTGTTACAGTACAGTACCGTGCCGTGACGTGTTGAGTTAGAAAATAAAATGTAAATTTGTAATTGTATCTTGCTTTATTGCTCTCCAAGGAAATATGCTATTTAATATGCAGCCATTGTGGCCATGTTATTTTTAGGGTGTTTTCTGGAACTAGGGCATAGAGCAAATATTAATCTCAACTGCAACCAACCTTCAGATCTGAACGTGGGTTTGTATATTAAATTTTAAATGCAGCTCGGAACAGGAAACATCCAGTTGACTTGAGATGTCTGCATTTGCATGAATGCAATCAACACCCCATCGCACGTACGCAGAGACCACAGTAATTAACACTCGTTTTAGGTGCGTTGGTAGGAAGGTAACAAACACTTTATTGATCCCAAGGGGGAAATTCTTTCATTCCTGATCCATTCAAAAAAAATTACACGCAACTCAAAAAGAAGTATTATGAGGGCATTGTAATTATAGAAATTGCCCTGTTACCATTGTTCTTTAAAATATAAAAATGTGTTGTAATGTTGGGTCAGGGAGTCTCTCTCTCATGCCTCCAAAGGTTACCAGCATGTGTGTGCCCCACCTAAAGACTTTTATAGTTACCAGCTGCATCTCTCCAGTGGTTTTGTTCACCATCACAACCCTATGTTGGCACTGGAATGTGGGGCGATGGTTGCAGGCTGTCTCCAGCACATCATTAGCTTGTGTAAGCTGTTATCGCAAATGACACATTTCACTAAATGTTTCAATGTACTTGCTAAATAAAGGAATCTAAAGAAGAGTTAATTGCTTTCAACCATTCAGTTCTGGAACCAAACTGGGAACAACCCCCAGCACTACCCGAGCAGTGCTGTAGTGTATAACACTGGTGTACAGTGAGCAGTGTACTGTGTGGTTTGCTCCTCTGGCATTCTTTCTTGTAATTAATTATGTGTAACTTACGGGTTGGTCCTCTGATGCTGCTGGCTGCTGCAAGTTTTTCATTGCACCTGCATATAACAATAAACTCCACTGCCCCTGCGCTGTCCTATTCGAGAGAGTCTAATTATAAACCAGAGAAAATCTGCGGATGCTGGAAATCCAGGCAACACAGACAAAAAGCTGGAGGAACTCAGCAGGCCAGGAAAAGAGTACAGTCAACGTTTCGGGTCCTGCTGAAGGGTCTCGGCGCGAAACGTCGACTGTTTACTCTTTTCCATAGATGCAGCCTGGCCTGCTGAGTTCCTCCAGCATGTTGTGCGTGTTGCTAAGAGTCTCCACTCTTTGTACCCTGACTTACAATCTCAAACGTACACTCAGCGGCCACTTTGCGGGGTGGAGAAGTGGAAACCAGTGTGTGGTCTGCTGCGGTAGCCCGTCCACATCAAAGTTCGATGTGTGGTCAGAGATGTTCGGCTGCACGCCACTATCGTAATGCACGGTTGAGTTACTGTTGCCCTCCTGTCAGCTTGAAGCAGTCTGGCCGTTCTCCTCTGACCCCTCTCATTACAAGGTGTTTTCACTCACAGGATTCTTTCCCCCCACCATTCTCTGTAAATTCTAATGCAGGGGTTCCCAACCTTTTTTTATGCGATGGGCCAATCCCATCAAGCAAGAGCTCCAGGACCCCAAGATGGGAACCCCTGATGTGCGTGCAAATCCCAGGAGACCAGTGGTTTCTCACTCAAACCACCCTGTCTGGCGCCAACAAGAGTTCCGCAAAGTCACTGATCACGTTTCTTTCCCATTCTGAAACTCTTGACCATGCCCGCGTGCTTTTATATATTGAGGTGACTGGTTGATTAGATACTCGCATTAATGAGCAGGTGTAGATGTCTACCTAACAAAGTGGCCACTGAGTATTTAGTTCGCTGGTTAATGAACTCACCGACTCCTCTACCCCTCTCCTTTCCCACTGCTTGCTCATGAAATTTCTTTGCTCCTGAATTAAACGTGGAACATGGAGGCCACAGTCAAGTCAGTGAAATCTCAGTCAACCCCTACACTGGGCCCCAAAAGTCCAGAACTGTGTCGGCTGCTTCTGACATCTAAAGTTTCTCCAGGTAACTGTGGTGTCGTTTCCCACACTTCCAGTTTCAACTTCAAACCTTCGTGCCTTTAGACAAGAACCTCTCACACCTTTCTTTAGGAATGTGACATTTATTTATTTTGTACTTCCAAAGCGCGACACAAGTGCCAAGTGCTGCCTATGTTAATGCAAAGATTTTTTAAAAAAACAGCAAGAACAGCAAACACATTATTGACAGACATTTCCCGATTGTTAATCGTCCTTACAAAAAAAAGTACTTACAAAACAAATATTGGGGAAAGGGGGAAGGGGGAGGGGTGGGGAAAATCGTCTGTTCAGAGGTGATTTTTCATTGGGTGGACGGGATCCAGAAACGGGACAGATGAGAGATTATTTTCAGTATAACTCTCGCACACAGACTAATCCTATACTGTCCACAGTTTTACAGGTAACAGTCACCAAACACACCCTTTACAGAGTTCATCTCAAGACTCTGGGGCAGTATTAGCAAGCCGGTCTTAACTAGTGCAAGCAACTGCAATACCCCCAGCACACAGTCGTGGGAGGGGCTGGGTGGGTGGGTGGGTGGGGAGGGGAGGTCCCCAGATAGCACTGGAGTCACAAGTGTTGCGACTCACCATCACCACAAACGCAGCCTCCTTCCAAAATTCACTTCCCCTCCCCTTCCAATCCCGTCGGCAGCAACCTTGGCTCGAGTCAGGCAAGAGAACCACACACACATCGACACTAACTCCAGAGAACGGGAATTCCCCTCTCCTTGGGAATAAGTCGATGGATAACCGTATTGCTAAAAATGGTTGCCTGTGTAACACTTTCAAGACATCAAAGGCCGTGCCTCCATCACCAGACAACACCCCCCACCGCCGGTTCCACGTCCTTCGCTGCATCTCTGTCGGCCGTGCGGAACAGCCACGTCACTGACCTACCATGAGGTACACCGCGGTCATCGCTTGACACTTCCTCTGGTACATCACGGGAAGGGAAGGTTGGGATTGTCATCATAACACCCCCACACACTTAATTTAACCCACTGTTACATTATACTTCCGTCCCACTACCAGGGGTTCCCAACCCCGGGTCCATGGATTCCTTTGGTTAACGGTAGAGCGCCATGCTGTAAAAACAAAGTTGGGAAACTCCTGCCTGCCCATTTTCACAACCCCCCACCTCCAGAGGATCCCTCCCCCACCTCATTCCCCCCCCCCCTTTAATGTTGGGTGGGAAGGAAAAACCAATTAAAAATGGGAGGGGGATGAAAGAAAAACATCAATTCCAAGGGTGGGGGGAGGAAAACGATAACGGTGGCCGCTCCCAAAGGAAGTCATTACTATACAAGGTCACATCAACGGCAAAGTAATAAAAGCTTATTACCGAAACATTTGCCTGTCTATTTGGAGCTCTCCATCGCTTCCTTCACCAGTGTATCCTCCCCCCCCCCCCGACTTCTCCCAACACTCCCCACACTATAGCGGGGGAATCCCAACTTCTAATCAAATCCCCCAACATTCAGCATCAAGTTGAAGGCTTGGAGTCAAGCCGAGGTTGGTCCCATGGCGACATCACCCTGCGTAACCCTCGCCACCCCCTGCCCCGCCCCACCCGTTTTCCCCAATCCCGAAAGATCGCTTGGCCATTCACAACACCAAGCGCCAACAGACACACTCGCCCTGGCCCACCACGATCAGAGGGCACCCACACTGAAGTTCCACTGAATCCTCAACCCCAGCAAGGTGGGCGGGGGGGGGGGGTGGAAAATTCTACGGTACGATTAACAGAAGGCTTCCAGGAATCTCCATGTCACATCTAGTCCCCTTCAAGTGGTTCTATTGCCAGCAGATCCCAACAGGCCAAAAAGGCTCTTAAATAGAGTAACCACAGTGGGGTTTCTTTTGTCCACCTCAACCATGACCACAATTTAAAGACTCAATAGTCAGGGAGGTAACCTTCCTTAGACAGACACCAGCAGTGACCAATAGGCTACACACAAGATTCTGGAGCAGGTCTCGAACCTACAACCTTCCGACTCAAGAGGACAAAAGGTGTCAGCCCTCAGCCAAAGCTCACACTCCTAAAGTACAAGCCAATCTTTTTGTTCTGTATTTAGAGATACAGGTAACAAGCCCTTCCGGCCCAACCATTCCACACGACCCAACTACACCCACGTGGACAACCAACCGGTACGTCTTTGGACTGTGGGAGGAAACCAGAGCACTCGGAGGAAACCCACGCGGTCGCGGGAAGCACGTACAAACTCCCTACGAGGCAGCGGCAGAAACCGAACCCAGGTCACTGGCACCGTAATGGCGTGACGGTAACTGCCCCCCTACGGTGCTGTCCCCTAGACGGAGTCAACGGGGAAGAGCTACCGCAATCATCCAGCGAGGGTGATGGATAACCACACTGAGCAACAGGCCGGGGGACAAGTCCCACGGGTTTGATTGCTTAATTGATTAAAACCGAGAGCTATGCCATCCAACCCTCGTCCCAGTCCAACAGCTCACGAGGGCTAAAAAGAAATGCTCAGCCGGCCGGGCAGCCTCTGTGGAGACTTAGTGTTTCAGGTTTTGAAACAATAATTGCTTCCCTCTTCACACATGCTGTGTGACCCTCCAAGTGTTCCAGGTAACTTCCTTTCATTTCCAGCACCCACAAGTTCTGTTTTGGAGGGTTTTATTTCTGCCCAGATTCTCATCCGTGTGTAATTATTTATTGAGAGGTGCGGTGCGTACAAGGCCCTCCTGGCCCAACAAGCCGCAGCACCCAGCACCCCAGCTATTCAACACTAGCCCAATCACGTCTGTCTGTAACTTGGGAGCTGCTCACCGGGGCCAGACACCGTTCCATGTCACCGTGAGACATCAAGCAGACATCGCCTATTTCCACAAACGCCAGAAAATCTGCAGATGCTGGAAACCCAAAGCAACGCGCACAGAATGCTGGAGGGACTCAGTAGCATCTATGGAAAAGAGTAAACAGTTGGCGTTTCGGGATTCATGATGAGCATAACCTTCAGTCTTGATGAAATCAAGAAAACGTCCGAGCTGCAGCCACTATTTTAGTATAGGCTTCTCATGGCCACCCTACAGATAGCGTAGCTGTCCGTAGGGTTTTCATGACAAGATACAGAAGTAAATACTGCTGCTGCCCAAGTTGGGACCTGGCCGGATTCGAACTCAGAACCCTCTGCCTCGAAGTCCAGTGCTGATGCCACTACACCACTGGCTGGCCCACAGGTGCAGTGCATGTGGGAGTAATAATCAGATCTACTGCTTATAGGTCTGGGGGCACCAGGAGCCTGAGATTTTCAGAAAAATGTAATGGATTTTTTTTTTAACGTCTGCCCTTTTGGGCAGACGGGGCCTCAGTTTAACGTCTCTCCCCCCCCCCCCCCCTTAAGAAGACGGTGCCTCTGACAACGCAGCACTCCCTCAGCACAATAGAGGGTCAGCCTATAATTCCTTACTGAAGTCTCTGGAGCGAGACTCAACAGCAAGAGAATCGCCCACTATACATCAGGACAGATCAAGAGACGTGGGCAACATGCAGGGGAAGAAAGAAATTACGTCATTTCAACAGAAGCAGCGATTTAAATACATAACTAAAGGTGTGGTTAATATAAAAATCTATACAAACTGCTTAAAGCACAAAGCTTTTCCAGGTATTGGACTGTAATATATGAAATCACCTGAAAATATAGTGCAGGTTACTTTGGTTGATTTAATCAAAGTGCTTCCATTTACAACAGAGCCTCCAGGGTAAGCCTGGCTGTTGGCACCTTGTCTGGCCAGTAGAGGGCAGAGTGGAGCACCCGGCCAAGGGCCCAGAGAGTGTGACCAAAGGGGAATGAGAGGGAGTCGAGGGGACTTGTTCCCGAGGTACGCATACATGGAAAATGTTGTCAATCAACACATGGGAATACTCGGCGCCTCTTGCATTCAGGGAGGAGCCAAGAAACGGCTGCCTGGGACACGGCACATCTCCCCTGAGTCAGGGTCTGTTCCAGCATCACTCCCCTGATCCTTTCAGTATCTGGAAATCTATGGACCGTTACTCCAAATGCAATTTTCAAACCTCCACATCCCTCTGGTAAGAATTCCTAAGATTAACCACCCTCACAGTAAAGTCAGGTCTTATCCCAGTCCTAAATAGACCTCAGCTTATCTTGACACTAGTTCCCAGCCCGGAGACAGAGAACTTACTGCGGCCTGAGCCAAACCACAACTCAGGGCTCTGTCACTACCCCACCTTACCAGCTGAAGGGCTGAGGTGTCAAGCAGCCCACGCTTGACGCACTAGGTGGAATTTGACCGAGCATCAACCAGCCCCCACTCAGGACCCCGACCTCCCAAAGCCTCAGGGCCACCTTGAACCCCTGAGGGGTGGCCAATTTGTGGGACTTGTTGCCACAGGGAGCGATGGAGGCCAAGTCAGTGAGTGTACTTAAGGCAGAGACTGACTGGTAAACAGGTTAAAGCAGGAGGAATAGGGTTTTTTAAAAAAAAAATTAGCCGTGATCGAACAGTGGAGCAGACTCGATGGCCAAACGGCCGAATTCTGCTCCTGCATCTTCTGGTGAGAACTGTCGCCACCTTCCCGTAAACGCAGGCCCCATAAACCCTGGGGCGGGATTAGCTGCCAGGCACACAGAGTTAACAGAGGCACAGCTACTTGGCATCTCAACCCTGCTTCAAGTGCAGAGTCCCTGAATGGGATATATCGGGGACACTGGACCAAAATGGCTTCTCTCCCCACCTAAGGCCCATCACCAAGGTGTTCCACTCAGGATGGATACATACATACATACATACATACACACACACACCACCCCCCCCCCGCCAAATTAATGCTTAAGTGCTTAAAAGTAGTTCACACGAGGACAGGGTCCAGAGGAAAACACAAACGCAACCTCTCCATTAATAGTAGCTTAGTAGCTCCACACAACTAGTCACTTGTGTTAGTGTTACAGCCCTTTTGTGAGCATACCACAAACCTTTTTTTTAAATATACTGTAGTGTCCAGATACTGGGGTGAGCTCCTCTCCTTGCATTAACCGTGGGATGGGTTTTGTTCTTCTCCACCTCGGCCACGACCACAATTTAAAGACTGAATAGTCAGGGAGGTAACCTTCCTTAGATAGACACCAGCACTGACCAATAGGCTACAGTCAAGATTCTGGGGGGGGGGGGGGGGTCTTGAACCTACAACCTTCTGACTCAAGAGGAAAAGGTGTCAGCCCTCAGCCAAAGCTCACACTCCTAAAGTACAAGCCGATCTTTTTGTTCGGTATTTAGCGATACAGGTAACAAGCCCTTCCGGCCCAACTACACCCACGTGGACAACCAACCTACTAACCTGTGCATCTCTGAAAACTGGGAGGAAACTGGAGCACCCGGAGGAAACCCGAGTGGTCAAGGGGAGAACGTACAAACTACTTACAGACAGCAGCGGGAACTGGCGCTGTAACAGCTACACTACAGGGCCACTCCTTAAACCGAATCAATGGGATAGAGTTAATGCCATCAGCGAGGGTCTTGGATAACCACACTGAAAATAGAACAGCTCCATTTATTTCCTGATGTTATTAGTGTTTCCCAAAGGAACACAGAGATGTAGCTAAAGCTCTGTACACTCAACCTTCAACAATGCATTAATTCCTCCCCCCCCCTCCAAACAAAAAAAATTCTGGCTCCAAAACACAGCCCCAAACTGCTCTGATTTTCTCACCACTGAAAGGGTAACATTATCACCAGGAGAAACCACTTCCGGTGGACAAGCACACACAGAAATGGCCCTGTACCACTTGCCAGAAACTCAGAGCACAGCCCCACTCATGAACCCACCACTGACTCTTGGCTTCCACCTAATTCACCGCCTTCTTCCTCCCAAGCACGGTCACACCAGGTCTTGAATCAGTCACGCCAACGAGGACGTCGGTTTCAGGGGCCCAATGGGCTTCCGCCATTCAAATTCCTTAAAGAACCACCGGCCACAGGCTCCCCTTTGAGCTGCATACCTCCCGGCCCTGGGCGCTCGGGAGCTTCCTGCACTGGAAATCTTCAGGGATATTTTCACCAAACAGGAGGCAGAGTTCAAAGCAGCAACTCACCATCTCCTACTCAAGGACAAATAAGTACTGGCCATGGTCAATAATGCCCCATCTCACCAAGGTGCAGCCCTTCAGAATTCACCATCACGACGTTCCAAGAGTGTTACGGCCACAGAAGTACTATGAAGGACACTTAAATGATGCTTAGATAGGAAAAATGGAGGGCTATGCGAGAGGGAAGGGTTAGATTGATTTTGGAGTGTAGGTCAAAGGGCTAGCACAACATTGCGGGCCGAAGGTTCTGGCCTGGAGAGGCGTGAGATCTTGGGAGTGATGGCATCTCGAGTTTGGCTCCTTGTAGGGTCACTGATGGTACAATCAAGGGAAGAGGCTCCAGATGTAGAATGATCGAACGGTAGAGCTGGTGGAAGCAGATGTCCCACGGCAATGGCAATGAAGGTGGAGGAAGGCTGCCGCAGTGAAGGGAGATCAGTCGTCTTCTACTCTGTGCCAGTGGACCCCGACCCGTCAGACTCCCTCTGCATGGCCTCCCCACGTTAAACAACGCCCCGCACAGGCGTGCTCCACAAAGGGAATCCCAGTTCGGCCGCTACGGCCACTAGACAACAACCCCTTAGGAGGACATCACACTGGAGTGACCGCACTATGACTAGTGCAACGTACTTTTCTCAGTTCTACATTCTAACTGTGGGCAATACGGCAGCCCGTTTGCACCCAGCAAGCTCCGACAGACAGGAAAGTGATAATGACAATTTTTAAAAAAACAGCACCTTCTTCAAAATAGTGCTGTGGGATGTTTTGTGGGAAGAGCCGCTTCAGAAAGAGGTCACCGTTAACTCTGTCAGTGCTGCACACCGGGCAGCCCCAGGGCAAGGTGAAGCCTTGGAGCACAATCTTCAGCTGAAGATCGCCAGTGCTGGGGCGAGTCCAAGATCCGTGACAACTCAAGTGCAGCTTACGCAAGGGGTCAGTGACGGAAGTTCACACAAAGGTTCCACCTTCCCAAAAAGTGGGAAGTGGAGAAGGGAGATGATGGGACAAGAGAGGCTTAGCTTCATTGATTCTTATTCACCAACCGCCTGCTTACTAACACCATCGCCTGACAGCCTCATCATGGTGTTGGTCCGAACACGGGCACACTGCAGAAACGCAGGTACGGAACCCTGAAGCGGGCGAAGTTCGGCCATCGCCGGAAAAGAGAACGCTGACTGACGCACCGAGCCCGATTAAAGCGCCGAGGCCCGAGAGCAGGTAACAAACTGTTCAGTCCCAGCGTTCCAGGCCAGGCCAGACCCGTCCCGCCCCATCAGCACGCGCTTGACCCGACTCTCTTTCTCGTCGTTACTCCATTGAGCAAGAGGTGCAGGAGTCTTGGTTCAGGACCAGTAGCTGCTCTACATCCAGAACTTTGAAATTCCAGAGAGAAAGGATTGCCTTGACATCATAGGAGCACGTGACTGAATACTGCGTCGAAGGAAGGCAGGGAGGGTTGTAGACAAGAGGCTCCGAGGCGGTAGGAGTCACAGAGGATATTAATTCACAAAGCTCCTCAAGGCAGGATCCATCCCACACCAAACTATCTCCATTCACTTCCCCAACGACCCTGCTTCCACTGTAAGCAGGATGGCCACCGGTGATCACACTCTGCTTAATTCCCTTCACAGACTCCTCAGCAAAAACGAAGCAGCCCACGCCCGCACGCGGCAAGGCCAGGACTTCGCGCAGGGGTAGGGTCGGTGAGCCGCGCGCACTAACATTCACGCTCTGAATGTGCCAAGCCAAGGACCGTCGCCGAACAAGTGAGTCTGCCTTCCGATGCCATTGCCATCACGGAGTTTACCCACCGCCGATACTCCCGGGAGTTACCAGCGACCCAGAAACTCAATTCCACCAGACACAAGTAGACTGCGGCGAAGAGAACCGGTTCGAGGCCAGCCGACCCACTTCCTGTCAATTCGAACCCCTCCGCCATCTGCACATACACCGGAGCGAAGGAACGCTGCCCACTCGCCTGGACAAACACAGTTCCAAACGTCAAGGGAACCAACACCACCCGGGTCAAAGTAGCCTGCTTGACTAGGCCCCATGCACTACGCTAAACACTCCCTCCATCCCTCCACCACTCAACACACTATCTTTGAAACGCATACCTCCTACCACTGGGGCCACTGAGAAGCTTGCCAAGGTGGACACCATCGCCTGCAGGCTTCCCGACCCTCCATTTTGGAAATACATCACCGTTCTTCCATCACTTCTCCAAGAGGACCACAACCTTGTCGTAGGGTTTGGAGGCTTGGTGTGCCTCAAAGACCTGGAGAACTATACTGGCTGGAGTCAGGGCCTTGTGGTTTGACTTCTGGTAGGGTCAGCCATGCCAAACAGGTCAAACAGTAGAGGCCAGACTAAGAGTGGTCCAGCACAGGACTAATAACCCTGACTGGTCAAAACGAAATGTTACAGACAGGGCGATGGAAAATCCTGTATCTGCGTGCGATGGTATCCCTGAGGCTCCGCCCGGGATTTGCACAGGCGACAGCAGTAAAACCCTTAAGAGGAAGCCACTGGCACGACGAAGGACCAAAGACAACTTGGTGCCGTACCGCAGAGGCAGAAACGAGGACTCCGAACCGCACCTGAGGCACAGCAGAGAAGACGGCCAAAGACAGGCCAAGGTGGAGGACGGACATTGCTGCCCTGAGCACCAGCAGCGTACGAGGCATGGGATGAACCCTCTGTCATTAACCCCTGCAGCTCTCCAATGACTGTCAGAGTACTGAACTGTACCGGATCAATTACAAGAAGGTAGCAAGTGCGCATTCAACCGACTGATCAATCGACTGGGCCTCCTACGCACGGGAGATACTCTTTTCATTTGCATGGACTTTCAAGGGCGCACATTTTATTTTTTGGCCTCTGTGGGCTCTGAGGGTCCTCACGCGAGTTACCCAGCAGGCACCGCAGCTAATAGGACTCAGTAAAAAACATTTAAACCTACAACTCTGCTGTGGACCTTGCTCTGTGCATAAATAACAAATACCTACACTAGGAAGACAGCAGCTCCCCTTGCTCTCTCAAAACCGGGCACCTCCCTTGATAATTACAAGCTCAGCACCCTCCATCTCACAGACGGGTTAGATATATACAGGCAGGAAGATAGCTCTGCTACATAATCACATCTTTGTAAAATGCAATTATTATAGACAAGGAACTGCCCAAATGGAACATTATTAGTCAAAGAGTCAGATTGTTCTTTGAACAAATGATTATACATATAACTAGATAGTATTTACAACCAGCTATTAGATAGACAGGAAATCTCTGCTGCTCTTTATAATAATTAATATTGCGGATTCTGCCCGACAGCATGTTTAATTAGTGTTTACATACGGAGTTTTGTTACACCCGGAATTCCTACTTTTCTGACAGCTCCCTGCTTCCAGTCGAATCCAGTCAGCGACACGCGCGGAGGCCGCCAGTCTTCCGATTCCGTTCCGACAGGCTGCGTCCAGCAGCGGCGTCGGGGCTCGCTCCAAACCCGACGACACCCGAGACGGAGAACCGAAGCAACGCGCCACAGACAACACTCCGCCTTCCGAACTGCTCAACACAGAAAAAAAAAAGGTTCTTGGTGCTGAGAGTCGCCCTAGACACACACACACGCACACGCAAACAGGAGCAGAAACAAAACTTAACTCTCTCTCACCAAACACGTCACGATATATACATATATAATTATTTTAAAATCTGTTGCAAAAATTAACTATTCACACCAACAACTCACTAAAAAAAAATGCTGTCGCATCCAACTGCATCTCTTCAAATTTCAGACTGAAAAAACTTGATCTACCAGTCATATTTACCAATCTTACACCAATACACTTCCAGGGTAGGGAAAGGAGGGGAATGTCATGATTAGGAGTGGGCCCAACCCACTGGAAGGATTCCATTATCACAACAGCAACAGCGTGATTGCTCCCGTACCTGAACTCGACCAGAAACTAGAGTCTTCGAACAGCAAGTGCGTTTCACCTCAAGGAGAAAGATGGGGCAAAAGTTAGACTCCACTGATCCATCCCTTGTATAACACTAATCCTCAAAGAAAAATGAATTATTTAATGCAGGAAATAGTGACGATACTCAGCAAGGCGGGCAGCATCCGTGCAGAGAGGACACAAGAGCCAACACTGCGGTACAGATGAGAGGCCATCGCCCCGGAACATTACCGCTTCCCAGCCTCGCCTGCTGAGTACCGCCACCATTTGCGTTATCACGTTGCGTGTGCCCTATTTTCACACTCCCCCCCCCCCCCCAAACTCCGCTCCAATGCAGTGACAGTTTTTACGTCAATGCTTCAGCATGGCAGGAAGCAGCAAGGGACCCAGTCACACGAACACACACGTACACTCGCTCACACGGGGGATACTCGAGGACCAGGCTAGCCAAAACTATCTCAAACGTCAGCAAACAATTGCCCTCCAATCTTCAAAGAGTATTATCACTTCTCTCACAGATCAACCAATCCAAAGAGACCTTAGAGAGAATCCAAAGCCCAATGTAGCACTCCAATCCCAGGTAAAGAGCACAGAGTCCAATCAGGCACCCCGAGACATATTAATCCAGCAAGTCCCCTGCCCGCATTTAAAAATTTAATCTTCATCACAGAAAGCTACACTCAGTGGCCATTTTATTAGGTACACCGGCTCGTTAATGCAAATATCTAATCAGCCAATCGTGTGGCAGCAGCTCAATGCATAAAAGCATACAGACATGGTCAAGAGGTTCAGTTGTTGTTCAGGTCAAACATCAGAATGGGGGAAGAAATGGTACGCTGGCGCCAGACAGGGAGGTTTGAGGAGATCAGGAACTGCTGATCCCCTGGGATTTTCACATACACAACAGTCTCTAGTTTATAGAGAATGGTGCGAAAAACAAAATTAATCGCCCAGGCTGGTTCAAGCTGACAGGAGCTCAAATAACCACACGTTACAACAGAAGAGCGTCCCTGAACGCATAATATGCCAGGCCTTGAAGGGGGTGGGCTACGGCAGCATGTGTTTGCGTGCCTACTGAGTGTGCCTAGGAAAGTGGCCTCTAAGTGTAGGTTTTCCACTCACATCCCAAGCAATCAGACTCGGCACAGAGCTGAGAGAACGGAGGAACGGACATCCTGATAATTCCTTCTCCAAGCTTCTCCAAGCCATCCGTAACATCCCAGGTCAACTTCTGAATCATACATCCACCACCCCCTCCCCCACAGTACCTGCGCCAGCCAGTTAAACGTACCATCTAATACATCTCAAAATTTGTCACTGATCATAGTACCTTCCAAATTCAAAGGACCAACAATTCCATACCACGACCAACAGCTCCCACTACCCTTAGTAGCCAGCACCCCTCCGGGATATGAGATGGTTCCACTTGCAGACCATCCTCATGGTCTTGCAGGCAGGGACAGATGGGAAAATAAGCCAAATTCGTGGAGCAGACTTGATGGGCTGAATGGCCTCATTCTGCCCCTTTGTCTTCTGGTCTAAAATAAACTGCTGGGGGAGCTCAGCAGCTCGAGCAGCATCCGGGGGTGGGGGCGGGGGGGGAAGGAATGGTTCTTGCCTCGGGTCGAGACACTCAATTTGAAACAGCGACAATTCCACTCCCCTCTCCACGCCGGCTGCCTGGCCTGCTGAGATTCCCTTCCACGGTGTGTGTTCATCGCCCCAGAGTCCACCATCTGCAGCCCTTCGTCTCCCAGGAAGCTCCTCGGACTGTCCCCGGAGGCAGACTGCCTCACCTGCCCACCACACCTGGCCCAACGCAAACTTGCCGATAAAGCACCACAAAATGGTGTCTCCCTTCTGTACGACAGTAACTGCCCCCCCCCCAAGAATCTACAGGAGCCAGAAACTACTGCTCCGCACTCCATCCATTCCACAAAGGGCCATCACCTCACCCCCATACTTCTGCCTCACCGACTGTTGGGCCAAATGGAGAAGGGAATACGCTTGCGGGCGTCAGAATTACTTCATTCGGTGTCTCCCACCCAGGCTGGGCTTCAGACTGGCTGGGGCAAGAATTGATGTTCTTGGGTGGGAGATTGGATCAGAGTGCTCAAGACCTTTGGAGTAAATAGTGACAGAGTGCTCTTAATTAGCATCTGCATACAAGACTGAGGGGTACACAAATTTTGGATGCAAAAGTGAGGATTTTGTTTCTAATGGACAATAACATCATTATGGTCTGGAATTCACCAAATTAAGAAGATCTGTGCCAAAAGGAGATTTGGAAATTCTGGGAAAAGTGGCAGGCGGTCCTAATGGGTTTGCTGGACTAGAACAGGCCCAATGGGCCACAAGTACCTTTTACGACGTTATTTTGTAACATCAAACAGAATCCAAGAACCCCACCCCACCCCCATCACCACCACTTGAACCCCCACTGCCTACCTCCCTTTTGCTTCTGCCTCTAACACGCATCCGGAAATTAAGCAGCAGCCGGCGGACAGCCTCGCGCCCTGTCAGAGTAGGCCCGACTCCTGCAACACGAGCCCCAATCACCTGACCACAGTAACTAAAAGCAGTGAGGTGCCCGGAGATTGTGCGAGCCGGTAATCGCAGCGGTCTTAAGACAACAGGGCCTACAGGAACCTTGGGACAACTTCCTTCCTTCCCTCCCTCCCACACCACACCCACCCCCCACCCCCAAAAACACTTCAGAACGGGCAGAGGATCAGAATGCCTGAAGGTATTGCGCAGTTTCTCACCACCAGACTTTGGAATTCTAGGGACATTGCAGGAAGGCGGGAATGCTTAGAAGGCTCCCCTCAGATATCCACGGCACACAATCTCCCACAAAGAGGCTGCGGTGATAGCAGCTAACACACATCAGTCAAGGAGGCCGGGAGGGGGCAGCGGACGATGATTCTGACCATCACCCTGCCAACCCAGCCGCACCCTCTCCTTCTCTCCCTTGTCTCCCTCCCTCCATTTTCTCACCAAAACCCCTTCCCAATCAACTCCACACCGATTGCTTTCCAAGCCCATTACACCCTTCCCCGTGCTAACAGAGCTCTAACTAGTGCTTTTTGCTTTTCCTTATAATAAAATTATTTGCAAAGTTAAGAAAAAAAAAATTACATGCCATTTTTTTTTTAAAAAAGGGCTTTGGAAAGATTTTTAGCCAGCCTGAGGTGCTGGTGCTCAGAGATAGAAGGTAGATTCGTTCCATCTTTTAAAGTGGCTGTTGTACGCTTTATATTACTAATAAAAACGGTGGCAAAAATTAAAGAGGCCTCACAAAGTTGTCAAAACAGGCAGGGCTGAAATGGCAGCTCAGCATTCCCAGGAATTCCCATCACTGCTTCCCAGTTCCTGCAACGGCAGAGTCCAGAGCTCTAACACTACGAGGTGCGGAAAGAGAAGCCAGTACCTAGAATGCGGGCGAGAGCTCGGAGGGAACGTCAAGGGAGGGGAGAGGGTCCGGTTCTGGCACTGCCGCTGGCCGGCGAACTCAGAGACGGGGCAGTGAAGGTGGACCAGAGAGAGACCAGGAGGGCAGGGAATGGGAGGTGGGGCAACTGGGGAGGTCACAAGACCCACAGAGAATGGGCCTCCAGCGTAGGGGGAGCGGTGAGGGAAGGAAAAAGCAGACGGGATGGAGTATGTGAAAGGCGGAGGGGTCCAAGGGGAATGGATGAGGTTGAGAGACAAATAGGGAGTGGGATGCGGGATAAAGTGGGAAACATGGGAGGAGAGGGTAGAGACAGATGGAGAGGCAGAGAAAAGAGGTGAGAGAAAAATGCAGAGACAGGACAGAGAGAGGCAAAGGCAGAGAGAGATTAACAAGACAGAAAGAGATGGGGAGAGAGAAATGGCTAGAGCAAAGGTGAATAAATAATGGGGGGGGGGAGGGGGGAGAGAGAGAGACACAGGTAAAAAGAAAGAGAAGCACAAGGTTGTGACAGAGAAAGCTAGGGAGCTGAATATCGGAAACATGGGGGAGGAGGGAAGAGACCGGCAGAGGAGCAGAGAACAAGAGGGACAATGGGGGGGGGGGGGAGAGAGAGAGACACACACAAAAACACAAGGAGGAGGGAGAGAAACAGAGATAGACAGAAACAGGCAGGGAACCATGCCAACCAACAAACAGAAAATGGGAGGCAGAGGCAAGGAAAAAGAGTGAGGTTGTGAGGGAGAGAGGAAGTGGGATGGAATGAGGAGGGACAGAGAGAAACAGAGAGGCGGACGCAGAGAGAGGGAAGGGGAAAGAAAATGTCAAGGAATGATACTGGACAACATTTCAATGGGAAGCGACCTCTCGCCCAGATGCGGGGGAGGATTGTGTGAGACAGGAGTGCTGGGCCATTTGGGAGGACAGTGTGATGAGGATTCCTGGGAGGGGGAGTGACAGGGTGAGGACAGGGTCGGGGGGTGGGGTTTACTTATTTACAGCGGGGGCCTTGACGAAGTTGTCGGCACTGCAGAACTCTTTGATGGTGACGGTGAGCAGGTTGGTGGTGACATCTGTCACCACCACGTTGGAGCAGGGCGACATCTGGGGCCTCCAGCCCGACACCTCGGGCTCAGCGGGGGGTGTCGGTGGCGGGGGTGGAGGCCGACGGGCAGCGGCAGCCGACTCTGGGGGCAGGGAGAGGTCCAGCGCCTCGGCCTCCCGCCAGTCGGGCACAGCTGGGCTGGGGGTCTCGGCGGGGGCCTTGGCCCCGCCGCCGCCCCTCTCCCCCCCGGGGCCCGGCCACTCCAAGCCTGGTCGGGGGCCGGGGTCGCCAGGGTAACGGGGGGCAGAGGCCGGGGGCGAGGGCGGCTCGGCATGGGAGGTGCCGGGGTCCCCCTCAGCCACCCTGCCGCGGCCGGGGATGGGCGCGTGGAAGGACTTGTCGTAGACGGAGAAGCTGTTGAACTTGAGGTGGCGGATCTGCGTGCGGAGGACACTCTCGCTGAACTTCTTGCTCTTGCCGATGACCCGATTGCGCGAGGGGACCTTGGCCTTGCCCAGGGCCTTGGTGCCTTTGTCAATGACCTTCAGGTTGAGGATGATGCGCCCCCGCTTTCGCCGACGAGGGTCCACTTTGCGGTTGACGATCCGCACGCTCTCTGGCAGCGGGAGCGGGGGCCGCGACTGCCCGCTCAGGCCCGCCGGCTGGGTCTCCGCCCGGCCCAGGCCTCGCTTGGACGGCGGCCGGTAGCAGCGGCGGATGTTCTTTTTCAGCTTGTAGGCTGCGCTGCCAGGGCCCGGCTTCACTGAGAAGTGCATCTCTCCGATCCTCAGAGCTTCAGCTTGTGCGCGGGCCTGGTAGGGAGACGAGGGACAGCGGTTACAGACGGACAGCCCTGGCCCATTTCCCAAATCCCTCCCCCACCAACGAGGTGTAAATACAAATCTCCACCATTCACTTCCTCTTGGGCGGGGACGATTGCGTGGCAAACACGTGGCACATGTGGGCCAGAGGGCAGGGCCATCTGTGACAGGAAAGAGCTGGTGAGTAGTGTGCCTAGCTCTAGGAGAATCTTTGGGTCAGGGGTGGCGAACCGATGGCACGTGTGTCAAATAAAGCCAAACAGTAAAATTTTGTTGGCATGCGGCATGCAGTGCTGTCCCTCGATTCATTAACCACCACCCATGAAAAGAAAGATACATAATGATCATCTTTACTGCCAAATGAAGCACCAAATACACTCCATAAAAAGTTGATAAAACTAGAACTATGAACGATAAAATTAATGATATGTGTATCGCTCACAAAACAACCTCATACAAGGCAGATATATTTGTCATTGATAGGGCAGCAGCAAAAACCTCAGAATAATGTGTGTTTTTTTTCTTTCCTTGATCTTTTATGAATATGCCTCACCATCATCATATTGTGCTGTGTCTTATGACACTGACAATCATGGTCTTGACCACGACTGCACTTTACAATTTTTTCTACAGAAGTGGTTCGCCATTGTCATCTTCTGGGCAGTGTCCTTACAAGACGGGTGACCCCAGCCATTATCAATACTCTTCAGAGACTGTCTGCCTGGTGTCGGTGGGCGCATAACCAGGACTTGTGATATGCACCCGCTGCTCCCGTGGCTTCATGTGACCCTGATCGGGGTGCTAAGCGGGTGCTACACCTTGCCCGAGGGTGACCTGCAGGCTGGCAGACAGAAGTACCTTACACCTCCTTTGGTAGAGACGTATCTCCACCATGCCACCCCTATGCACCAAATATGCACATGAATATGCACCTAAGTTTATAATTTGACATTCACGTTTCTTATATAGTAACAATACTACTTAAATCACAAACACTAAAGTATGCAGGTGGAAATTCAAAGCAACACACACAAAATGCTAGAGGAACGTCTGTGGGAGCTGCTGAGTTGCTCCAGCATTTTGTGTGCAATACTTTATTTTTATTGACATACAGCATGAGGCAGGCCCTTGCAATGCCAGCCTAATCACAGAACAATTCACAATGACTAAATTGCCTACCAACCGTAACATCTTTGGACTGTGGGAGGAAACCGGAGCACCCGGAGGAAACCCATGCGGTCACGGGGAGAACTCACAAATTCCTTACAGAATCGAACCCAGGTCGCTGGTACCGTAAGCCATTGTGCCAACCACTACACTACCCTGCTGCCCCATCGATATGGCATTACTTTATCAACTGTCTTTTTAAAAGATTAATATTAATAATTTTTGAACAGATTTTCTAAAATGCCTCATTTATTCCAATTTGTCTTTGTAATACTCTTATACTTTTCTGGGAATAATGAAGAGACTAAAATAAGCATCCTTTTTCCTTAAGAAAAGCCCGGAATCAGATTTGTTATCACTGGTATGTTGTCGAGTGTGTTGTTTTGCAGCAGCTGTACATTGCAATACATATTTTTTATTACAGTAATAATATATAAAATTTCAATTAAATAAGTAGTGCAAAACAAGAGGGGAAAAAAGGAAAACAGATCTTGAGGAAATGTTGTAACACACACAAAAAATGCTGGTGAACGCAGCAGGCCAGGCAGCATCTACAGGAAGAGGTACAGTTGACGTTTCCGGCCGAGACCCTTCGTCACGTCGACTGTACCTCTTCCTATAGATGCTGCCTGGCCTGCTGTGTTCACCAGCATTTTTTGTGTGTGTTGCTTGAATTTCTAGCATCTGCAGAATTCCTCGTGCTTGAGGTAGTGTTCATGAGTTTACTGTCCATTCAGGAATCTGATGGCAGAGGGGAAGAAGCTGTTCCTGAATCGTTGAGTGTGTGCCTTTAGGCTCCTCCCTGATGAGAAGGGGACATGACCTGGGTGATGGGTGTCCTTAATGACAGGTGCCTCCTTTTTTTTGAGGCATTGCCGTTTGAAGCATAATTATTACTACTAATTCACTAATCAATGACGATCACTGGTCAAAATTACCATGGTATGCTAGAGAAGGTTTCGGAAGATTAGTTTGGGTGGACGCTCTCAAAAAGGCTCACTCCTCCCAAGCTAGACTGTCACTTAAAGCAGCGGTCCCCAACCACCGGGCCGCGAACCTGTACCAGGCTGTAAAGGAAGTGCTACCAGGCCACGAGGAAACGATACGAGTCAGCTGCACCTTTCCTCATTCCCTGTCACGCACTGTTGAACTTGACCATAGGGTTGCCAACTGTCCCGTATTTGCCAGGACATCCCATATATTGGGTTAAATTGGTTTGTCCCATACGGGCCGGTCCTTGTCCCGTATTTCCCCCGCTAAGGTAGAGCATTCCGATGAAACCTTTCGTGCCGAAATGGGTGAAGTGAAGAAGCAATTACGATTAATTTATATGGGTAAAATTTTTGAGCGTTCCCAGACCCAAAAAATAACCTAACAAATCATACCAAATAACACATAAAACCAAAAATAAGTAACACTAACATATAGTAAAAGCAGGAATATGATAAACACACAGCCTATATAAAGTAGAAATAATGTATGTATAGTCCGGAAAATAAGGCAAAACCGATTTGTGTTGGGGGGGGGGGGAGAGAATCGGCACGTACGTGCATGCGCACACAGGTGCCCGCGCAAGGCTTCATGGTCATGGTAGTCTTTCCTGGGGTAAAGTGTCCCCAGATTTGACTGCTACTTTTGTCCCTTATTTGGGAGTGAGAAAGTTGGCAACCCTAACTGTAAACGACATGTTGAGGTGAGTTTAACACTACTTGAACACCCCCTGGTCGGCCGGTCCGCAAGAATATTATCAATATTAAACTGGTCCGCGATGCAAAAAAGGTTGGGGACCCCTGACTTAAAGACATGCCAGTTCTGTTCCAACATCCAAAGGCCTACGGTAAAGCTCTGGAGACAATCCCAACCCCAGCAGGGGTTAACTTATAAGGAGAGGCTGGAATGGTTTCCCTGGAGGAATGTTTATAGAAATTGTGAGATACGTGGATAAGGCAGACGTTTGCAACCTTTTCCCCAAGGCAGACGAATTGAAAGCTAGAGGACACTGATTTAACGGAGTTGGGGGGGAGGAGGGGGGAGATTTAAAGTGCCCCTGAGAAGCAAATTCTTCCTGGGAGGGGAGGAGAATGAAGTAATAGATTTGGGCATACGACCTGACGAAGGGCCTCAGCCCAAAGCACTGACTGCTTATTCCTCTCCATAGATGCTGGGTTCCTCCAGCATTTCGTGTGTGTCGCTCTGGTCTTCCAGAACCTGCAGAATCTCGCGTACAAGACTTTGGATCGGGACAATAAACAATCTGCTGAACTCGGCGGGTCAACCAGCAGCTGCAGGGGGAGAGGAACTGTCGGCATTTTGGGCCAGGGCCCTGCGTCTAAAATGAAATATGGATAGGAAAGGTTTAGGAGGGGTGTAGTCTAAGCACAGGCGAATAGGAAAGGCTCAAATAGGCATCTTACTTGGCATGGAGGGGCCTGTTTCTAGAACACAGAACTGTACAGGCCCTTCGGCCTACCTTTTAACCTACTCCAAGGTCAATCTAACCCTTCTCTCTCACTTCTTCTTACAGAAACATCTGCATGATTCTTCTTCTTACATCCACATGCTGTTTAAAAATCAATAAGTGGTCGGAAATTTAACTTGGTTTAATGTCTGAGTAGAAAGGCATACCAATTTTATTGGCAGTGATCACTTAATGGAGGAAACACTGACTCACAAATATCCTTTAGGAATCTCCTTGCCCAATCTACACAGTACATGACACTAGCCCTATTATGATTTTCCCAACAGGATGCCCAATTCAAGTGGGGGGGGGCAATAATATCCAAAATACATCCCAATCCAACAACAGAAAGTTTCTTCTAATAAAATCTCAATTTCTTGGTACCATTTCTAACCATGAATGCAAGGAGTTCTGCAGAAGCTGGAAATCTTGAACAATACGCACAAGATTTTGTGTGCAGTCCAAAAAGACGACACCCATCATTAAGGAACCCCATAACCCAGGTCACACCCTCTTCTCATTGCTACCATCCGGATGAGGTACAGGAGCCTGAAGACACACACTCAAAGTTTCTTTCCCTCTGCCATCAGATTTCTGAATGGACATTGAACCTATGAACACCTCCTCACTATTTTCCCTTATTTTGCACTACGAATTTAACGTTATAATTTACAGTATTATGTATTGCAATAACCGCTGCCGTATAACAAATTTCACGATATACGCCAGTGATCAGAAACCTGACTCTGAAGTGCTGGGTGAACTCAGCAGCCTCTATGGAGAGGAATAAACAGTCGACGTTTGGGGCCGAGACCCTTCATCAGGACTGGAAGGGAAGGCAGCAGAAGCCAGAAGATGGAGAAGGGGAGACGGGGAAGGAGTACCAGCAAGTAGCAGACAGGGTAAACCAGCGTCTTCCCTTTCCCTTCCAGTCCCGATGAAGGGTCTCGACCCGAAACACTGGTATTTACTGCCCTCTGTAAAGACCGCCTGACCTGCTGATCTCCTCCAGCATTTTGCATGCATTGCTTCTAACCATGATTTCTTCTGTAATCTGTTTCCTAACTGGGCAGCTACGTCAGCTGGGAGTAAACAAGTCAGTGCGAGAGCCAGCAGTAAAAACACGATAACTTTATCATAGATCTCCATCATCAGTAAATAACACCTTCCCCCTCCCACCCCACCGCCCGGAAAAAAAAAGTCAAGCGTGTCAACCATCCCCTATAAAAAGCACCAACACCCCCAGACAGCTAGAATAAACATTTGCACAGCCACAATTCCAGCCTTCGCAACGTGCGCAGCCTTGTGAAATCCGTTTTTTTTACTGAACGAGGGTGGGTGAAGATTAACCACGAGAAGCTGAGGTGGGGATTGGAGGGGGGAGGGGGGTTGTTCAAGAAGAGAGAAGGCCCGAGTTATCCCCCAGTGAGTAGCGAGTACCACAAGGTATAGGAGCAGAACCAGGCCATTCAGCCCATCGAGTTTGCTCCACCATTTCTTTGTGGCTGATCCATTTTCCCCTTCAGCCCCAATCTCCTGCCTTCTCCCCGTATCCCTTCACATCCTGACTAATCCAGAATCTACCAACTTCTGCCTTAAGTACACATAAAGGCTTAGTCTCCACAGCTGCCTATGGCAACGAATTCCACAGATTCGCCACTCTATGGCTGAAGAAATAAATGCTTCATTTCCATTCCAAAAAGAACCCCCCCCCGTCCCATTCTGAGGCTGTGCCCTCTGGTCTTCAGACCCCCCCACCAGAGGAAACGTCCACTCTACCGAGGCCTTTCAACATTCGATAGGTTTCAATGCGGTCACCCCTCGTTCTCCTGAATTCCAGGCACTTCAGTGGAGCAAGCTGTCAGAGGAAAGTGGCGCTGGTGGGTACGATTAGCGTTCCGAAGAAGTTTAGACAAGTAATGGGCTAGTGCGATGCTACGACAGCTCGGGGATGTTCCGGAGTTCAGAGTTCAATCCCAGCGTCCTCTGTAAGGAGTCTGTACGTCCTCCCCACAGAATGTGTGGGATTTTCCTCCCGGGCGCCCCAGTTTCCTCCCTCAGTACAGAGAGGTACCGGGTGGCTTAACTGGTCACTGTAAGTTATCCCGTGATTAGGTCGGGGTTAAAACGGGGTTGTTGGGCGGTGCAGCTCGAAGGGCCGATTGGGCTGACTCCACGCAGTATCTCTGAATTAACTGATTGACTAGATTGGAACGGTTTAGGGGGACGTGGGCCAAATGGAGTCAGGTGGACAACTTGGCCGGAATGGACAGGACGGGCCAAAAGGGCCCAGATCCATACTGTAGGACTCTGACCGGGAGCTTCCCGACATTGTGGCTCCCAGCCAGCAGGGAGTCCCAACACTGAAGGCAGTCGGGACTCTGGGGGAGGCTTCTATTACGTTGGAATGGCTGGAGGAGCGAGCCAGTCACGCAAAGCGTCAGCGCACAGAGCAGTCCCCCCCCCCCCCCCCCAGCTGGTCAATGCTCCAGGTCATCCTCGCCTTACTGAAACCTTCCATCCACTTTCCCTCGCAGAGTCGCACTAGCCTCCGTGCCAGTTCTGTTAAAGCTCCTCCCGAGCCTCTCTCACTCCATTAACCCTTCACAGACAACTCCCCCCCCCCCATACACACACACACACACACACTTCTTGTGGTTTGCAGCCAACGTGCGAGCTTGCATGTGATAAAGGGCTGACAGTACCTTGCTGGTCACAGTTTCAATTACTCTAGATGTTAACAGGCCCTTCCCGCCGCACTAGCCAGTTACACCCATGTGACCAATTAACCCACTAACGCCCAATTCTTTGGACTGTGGGAGGAAACCGGAGCACCCGGAGGAAACCCAAGCGGTCACGGGGAGAACGTACAGACTCCTTACAGGCAGTGGCGGGAATCGAACCAGGGTCACTGGCTCCGTAGCCGCGTTACACTACCATGCCACCCCGGAAATCTTCCAACAGTATTATTCCTGAGAGGGAATTAAACAATTGAATACCAGATAGCAGCTGAACGGGGTCTCGAACCCAGGACTCTCAGGCTGACAGTGTAAAATGGTCTGCCAACGGAGCTACCCTGGTTGCAGGACAAATGCTGGCACTGGCTCACTGCCCTCTCTCACATCCAGCAGTCAGCGTTTTCAGTTTCATATCTCAGGGGTGCTGCATTAACAGTCCCACGTTGCTAAACCTGGTAGACCCGTGTGCTCAGAGTCCCTCCTCCCAGGACAAGCCTACACCAGGGTCTGAACACTCTTCCCTACCAATTTCCCAGCTCTCAGGAGACTGAGAAGGGAATTGCAAAAGCAATAGACAAGACTGGGATGCAAAACAAGAGTGCATTAATTTCTGTACTTACAGCCAGGAATTCCGCAAAATGACAAGAATCCGATTTACTAACTACTAAATGCAAAGCTGTTGCCAGAAGTCATTCATTACAGATTTTCGTCAATATGAACGAGTCATTGCTTTAAAAAAAAACCCTGCAAGGTGTATTGCTTGATTATTAAAAAGGCGCCTTCCTGCGCCACTTTGTCCTGATATATTTTGCTTTTTGTTGCAATTTTAAAAATGTATTAGACTCACTTTTAACAAGAAGGTTTTGGGCTTGGGGCCTCGTTTCTTCGGTCCATACAACTCCCGCTCCCTCTCTCTGCAAGACATGCAAAAACAAAAGAACAAACGCTCGTTTTGCAGTATGTGGGGCAGCAGGAACATATATTTTTTTAATATATAAATATAAATAAATCCAAAATGGACTCGATTCGGGAAAGAATCAGATTCTTCCGCTTCTCTGTGTACCTTTGCTCGAACGCCGCGATTAAACGGGCATCCAAGATATTCTCCTCTGGCTCCAAGTACTGTACCTAAAAAGAGAAAGCAGTTGAGCATATGCAAAAATGCATATGTATATGTGATTGTGCCTTTTTATTTTGGACCGACACTTACTTGATAGCCCATCCTTTCCATTTCACCAGATACTCAATGCGGCCCTGTCAGAAATGCAAAAGAGAAAGATTACTCGGGGCGGAGGCTCCGTGCAAGTGCGGTGATTTTCTGCATTGGTGCGGCGCGTCCCTCCCGCCAGCGCCGCCTCCTACCTTCCGCACCCGCCGCTTGATGATCGATTCCGCCGCGAACACTCGCTCGCCCACCGCCGAAAGCTCCATCTTGGCTCCAGCCCTGGCGCGCGCAGCCGCCGAGGTCCTCGCACGTGACCGCACCGTTGCCAGGGACCCGGCCCTTCCCCCGGCGGCGGTTGCCAGGGACCCAGCCTCCGCCTCCGGCGGTGGTTGCCTCGGGAATCGGATGAGTGACAGCCGGCGGGCGCAGCGGGACCGATGTGCAGGAACGCGGGAGGGGATTTCTCGGGCCGTGACGGGAGGGTCACCAGTGACCATCGGAACGGTCTCGGCTGCACTCGGATCAAAATCCACTCCGCAGGATGAAATAAGCTATTCAATGCAACTACGCTCCAGGCTTTTGGCAAAATTAGCGTCCACCGTAACTTTTAACTCAAAAGAGTCTGCGATTAAGAATCCACTCGAAAGAGTATTTACAAGACGAGGTCATCCGCCCAGATGCTTACTTGCCTCCACAATACGTGTCCTTTTACGTGAAGTTTGAATCGCAAGTACTTGTATTCGTGACCCCCAACCCTATGGACAACTGCACTGTCCGTCCATAGGAGTTGATTGGCGACTCAACGACAACTTTCAGCATCCCCTCACCCTTTATCCTAGCATTGTCTGATCCTCCGCATTCTTCATTATAAAGATCGATTCTCCCGCATTCTCTCATATTCCACTCATTCCCCGCTGCCTTCAATACCGTCCAACAGTCCACCCGTTATGATCAGTCTCCCCACCCTTTAACTTCCTAAGAACATTTAGGAGAAGTCAGCCATCTGGGTCATCGACCCTGCTCTGCCATTCAATAAGATCATGGCTGATCTGACCACAGACTCATCTCCACCTACCTGCCTTTTCCCCATAACCCGTAATTCCCCCACTATGCAAAAATCTATCCAACCTTGTCTTAAATATATTTACTGAGGCAGCCTCCACTGCTTCATTGGGCAGAGAATTCCACAGATTCACCACTCTCTGGGAAAAGCAGTTCCTCCTCATCTCCATCCTAAAGCTGCTCCCCCAAATCTTGAGGCTATGTCCCCAGTTTTAGTCTCACCTACCAGTGGAAACAACTTTCCTGCCTCTATCTAACCTGTCCCTTTCATAATTTTATACGTTTCTGTAAGATCTCCTTTCATCCTTCTGAATTCCAGTGAGTACCGTCCCAGGCCACTCAATCTCTCCTCATTGTCTAACAGTGATGTTGTGGGGATGGAACTGGACTCTCTGACGGTGGTGTCTGAAAAGAGGATGCTGTCCAAGTTGCATGCCATCTTGGACAATGTCTCCCATCCACTACATAATGTACTGGATGGGCACAGGAGTACATTCAGCCAGAGACTCATTCCAACGAGATGCAACACAGAGCGTCATAGGAAGTCATTCCTGCCTGTGGCCATCAAACTTTACAACTCCTCCCTTGGAGGGTCAGACACCCTGAGCTAATAGGCTGGTCCTGGACTTATTTCCTGGCATAATTTACATATTACTATTTAATTATTATTAGTGCAACTGTAACGAAAACCAATTTCCCCCAGGATCAATAAAGTATGACGATGACTAACCCCCTCATCTCTGGGATCAACCTGGTGAACCTCCTCTGCACCGATCTTTCATTTTTCCTTCGGAAGTTTTTCCCAAATTTTCCTCGCATTTATCAACATCGTACTCCATCTGCCAGACCCTTGCCCACTTACTTAACCTATCTATATCTCTCTGCAGACTCTCCTGCACAATGTGCTTTTCCACTCAATTTAGTGTCATCAGCAAACTTACATACAGTACACTTGGTCCCCCCTTCCAGATTGTTAATGTACAGTATATCCTGCCGAACATAATGCTACTCTCCCCTCACCTCCACACACTTAAAATCAACGTTCAAAGTAAATGATTTATCAAAGTATGTACAAGTCACCATATTACTGCTCCTGCAGATTTTCTCGTGATTACTACGCCAAGATTCATTTTCTTGCAGGCATTCACAGTAGTGTTTAAAAAAACAATAGAATCAATGTAAAACCAAAGACTGACAAACAACGAATGTGCAAAATACAAACTGTGCAAAATAGATTAAAACTGAGAACCTGAGTTTGAGAGTCCTTGAAAGTGAGTCCATAGGTTGTGGAATCAATTCAGTGAGTGAAGTTATCCACACTGTTTCAGGAGTCTGATGGTTGAAGATTAGTAACTGTTCCTGAACTTGCTGAACGAAGGCTCTTGGACCTCCTTCCCCACGGCAGCAGCGAGAAGAGAAAATGTCACTTCTCCAATTCAACTCCCATCACAAGCTGCTGAACAGGTCGAGTCTGTAATCTTTGGAGTCTGGAGTCATAGGAAAGTACAACACAGAAACAGGCCCTTTGGCGCATTTCAGCTGTGCCAAACCACTTAAACTGCTGACTGCCATTGACCTGCACCAGGACCATAGCCCTCCAAGTTTGTACCAATCCAAACTTCTCTTGAACTTTGAAATCGAGCTTGCATGCACCACATGTGCTGGCAGCTCGTTCCACCCCCTCACAACCCTCCGAGTGAATAAGTTACCCCCTCATGTTCCCCTTAAACTTTTCATCTTTCACCCTTAACCCATGACCTCTGGTTGTAGCCCCACACACAAGCTGAGGGGGAGAAAGCCTGCTTGCATTTACCCTATCCTTACCCCTCATAATTTTGTACACATCTATCAAATCCCCTCCCAATTTTCTACCTTTAAAGTCCTAACCTATTCAACCTTTCATACCAACTCAGGTCCTCCAGATCCAGCAACATCCTTGTAAATTTTCTCTGTACTCGTTCAACCTTATTTAGGAATGAGGGGTGATTTTGATTTTTGAAATTTCTAAGAGGTCACCACAGGGTCAAAGTCAAATTCTCTATGGGAATTTCTCAAATGAAGAGTAATAGTTTCAAGATAAGCTGATCATTTAACAACGCCAACCATCATGTCTACCTACACTAACCCCATTTAAAACAGTAAGACATGGGAGCAGAATCAGGCCATTCAGCCCAAGTCTTTTCCGCCATTCCATCATGGCTGATTTATTATCCTTTTCAACCCCATTCTCACAACTTCTCTCTGTACCTTTTGACACCCTAATCAAGAAGCTATCAACCTCTGCTTTAGATATACCCAATGACTTGGCCTCCACAGCCGTCTGTGGCAATGAATCCCACAGATTCACCACCCTCTGGCTACAGAAATTCCTCCTCATCTCTGTTCTAAAGGCCGGCTGGTGGCGTAGTGGCATCAGCACCGAACTTTCGAGCGAAGACTCCCGAGTTCGAACCCAGCCGGCTCCTGTACATGCTTTCCATCCGTGCTGGGTTGAGCATCAAGCTAGCAACTCAACCTCGTAAAAAAGAAATTGCCTGCTACAGAAACCTCAACTGCAAAAAGTTGATGGCCTATGCTCTCTCGTGAGTTGAAAGGCAATCTTCTCTTCTTCTTTTTCTCTGTTCTAAAGGGATGTCCTTGTATTGTAAGGATGTGCCCTCAAATCCTAGACACCCCCACTACGCCCTGCTCATTCAAATACCTATTAAATGCTGTTACTATTCCAAGCCCCACCACCTCTTCTGGCAGCTCATTCCGTACACCAACAACTTGTGGGGGGGGGGGGGGAACATCTCCAACAGATTCCCATTAAACCTCTCACCTTAAAGCTACACCCTCAAGTTTTAGACACCCTTCCCAAAGGAACAAGACTTTGGCTGCCTACCCTTTCATAATCTTATATACCTCCATCCTGTCACCCCTCCACCTCTTTTGATTCAGGGAAACCAGTCCCAGTTTATCAAATCTCTCTTTACACCCCAAGCCCTAATTCAGGCAACATCCTTGTGGATCATTTCCGAACCCTCTCTATCTTAATCACAAGTAAATGCATGATCTAAGTACGTAGCAGGGTACCGTGGTAGCGTAGCGGTCAGCGCAACGCTATTACAGCTCGGGGCGTCGGGGTTTGGAGTTCAATCCCAGCATCCTGCGTCAGGAGTCTCCGTACGTTCTCCCCATGGAGTGTGTGGGGTTTCCCCCAGTCGCTCCAGTTTCCTCCCACAGTCCAAAGATGTTTCAGGTAGGTTAACTGGTCATCGTGAATTTTCCCAGTGGGGTTACATTGGAGTGGTCGGAGAGGAAGGGGAGGGAAGGAGGGAGTGGAGTGGAGGGGTGAGAAGGGAGTGCGGAGGGGGAGAGAGAGGTGGGGTGAGGGAGGTGAGAGGGAGGGAGAGAGGGTGGGGGAGAGAAAGGGAGGGAGAGGGGTGAAAGTGGGGGGAGGGGAGAAAGTGGGGGGAGAGGGGAGAAAGTGGGGAAGGGAGAAAGTGGGGGGAAGGAGAGAAAGTGGGGAGGGGAGAAAGTGGGGGAAGGAGAGAAAGTGGGGGAAGGAGAGAAAGTGGGGAGGGGAGAAAGTGGGGGGAAGGGGAGGAAGTGGGGGAAGGGGAGGGAGAGAGAGAGGTGGGGTGAGGGAGGTGAGAGGGAAGGAGAGAGGGTGGGGGAGAGAAAGGGAGGGAGAGGGGTGAAAGTGGGGGGAGGGGAGAAAGTGGGGGGAGAGGGGAGAAAGTGGGGGAAGGGAGAAAGTGGGGGGAAGGAGAGAAAGTGGGGAGGGGAGAAAGTGGGGGGAAGGGGAGGAAGTGGGAGGAAGGGGAGAAAGTGGGGGGAAGGGGAGGGAGAGAGAGAGAGTGAGGGAGAGAGGGGAGAAAGTGGGGGGAGAGGGAGAAAGTGGGGGAGGGGAGAAAGTGGGGGGAAGGGGAGAAAGTGGGGGGGAGAGGGAGAGGATCAAACCCCAGTTTTCAATACTAATAAACAGGAGACATGAAGAACATTCTGGAAGATACATGGTCCTTCCTGTTGAGAATATGGAATGAAATAGAAACCACAGGTTGGGAATTTTCCATGAGAAATTCAAGAAACCAGAACATTACATCAACCCAGTTTTACTGTGACGAACATGAAATATTCTGCAGATCACAAACAAGAGAAAATCCGCAGATGCTGGAAATCCGAGCAACACACACAAAATGCTGGAGGAACTCAGCAGGCCAGGCAGCATCTATGGAAAAGAGTAAACAGTCGACGTTTTGGGCCGAGACCCATTCTGTAGATGCTGGAGAACCAGAGTTGATCTCTGACAAGTACTCACATTCCTTGTGCCCCCGTCCCACCCCCCCACCACTGATGTGCCTGTGATAATCTACCCCGAGTACGAAGACCCAATCAGAATAATCAGTTTAACGTGTGATTGGATAATTCCTTCCAAGACTAGGGGGTACTCCAAAGTGCAACACAGTCAACAAAGAACTCTGTGACATCTTGCTGGACTGTGTCATACGGTGAGGTCCGACAGGATTTATTCCTTAGAAGGCTGGAGACTAAAGGATGATCTTATAGAAGTATGTAAAGTCATGAGGGGTATAGGCAGGGTGAATGTGCTCAGTCCTTCCCCCGCTCCCCCGCCCCCAGAGTCGGGGTATGAAGAAGGGCGGCACGATAGTGTGGTGGTTAGCTCCACGTTTCCCAGTCCCGGCAACCCGGGTTCAATTCCCATCCCAGCCTGCAAGGAGTTTGTATGGTCTCCGTGTGACCATGTGGGTTTCCTCCGGGTGCTCCAGTTTCCTCCCACAGCTCAAAGACGTGCCAGTCGGGAGGTTAATTGGTCACTGTAAATTGTCCTGTGATTAGGCTGGGGTTAAGTTGGGGGTTGCCGGGCGGCTGCAGCTCAAAGAACCGCAAGGATCTACTCCGTGCTGTCTCCCAACAAATGAATAAACAAGCAAACTAGAGGACGAAGGTCTAAGGTGAGAGGGAAAAGATTTAAGAAGAACATGAGGGACAACTTCCTTTTGCACAAACGAGGGATGAGCTGCCGGAGTGTTTGAGACAGGTGCAATGAGACAGTCGGACAAGAACAGGGATTGAAAAGGTTAAGGTCATGGCAAGTGGCTCCAGACTGGACAGGCATCTGGGCTGGCATGGACCAGTTGGGCCAAAGGGTCTGTTTCCACACTGTTTGACCCCAGAGTCACTAAGGGAGAAGCAAGCAGAAAACCCTGACTAACTCAGAATCCAAAGATCACCAACAAAGGTTAGAATAAGTAAATTCTCTCGCACTACGATCTACATAGGGCCACCATTCAATGAAAGTCAATGCAACCAGCAAATGTATAATAGATAGAGATATTTATTTATATATCCAAAAAAAAAGATACATTGAAGCATAATTTGTTGAGGACAATGAGCTCAGAACTCATTCTCACGCACGGTTTGACAGACACAGTACAGTACACACCAAGGAAGCACTGGTTCCTGCTCGGATTATCAATGGACATCAAAACCTTAAAAATATGGGACACGTTCTTATGAAAAGGGGCTGGAAATGTTTAAGAGACTTTGAACTCCTCGAAGTGACAAGCATCAGCACGTAATCAACCCGTAGGAAGCCCAGATACTGAATAAACTTCATAGCGCTCTCTGTTTCTATAGTCACCTGACTCAAAAACACAGTCTGTACCAACCGTTCCCTAACCCTCGAATTCCCATCAGTTCCAGCCAGATTCTCCCCTACACTCCAAAGAACAGTCTACAGTGGCCATTTAACCTACTGACCTGCACGTCTTTGGGATGAGGGAGGAAACCGGCGCACCTGGGGAAACCCACGCGGTCACAGGGAGAACGTGCAAACTCCACCAAGACAGCACCTGAGGTCAGGATCGAACCGGGGTCGCCGTGCCTCTATGCCGCACTGCTAACGTAAGCAAGTTCCGGTTGCGGTGGGCTGCACTGATGGGGTCAGAGGTATCACTAAGTCCCTGTGAAGACGTGGACCAGCAACTTGTCATGCACTGATCCCGCCCACCCTTCTTACCCCCATCCTTCCCCACCATTTCCTCTCCGGCATCCCCACACCAAGGACAACGAAGTCACACTATACACAGTAGACTGCACATTGAATACCTGTTTCATTTGCTTTAAAAAAACTGCCTTGAACAGGTTGAACACCCCTTATCCGAAAACCTGAAAAGCTCCAGAATCTAAAATGCTTTCAGGGCGCCTACACCACACCACAAGTGGAAAACGAACTCCACTAGGCACTGGGAAGGTTCCCAGGCAATGCACTGGTCTCTGTACGTCACAGACAGTTCTGAAATGTGACCTCAGATACCTTGAGTGGGGCTCTCGGCACCAGTCACGATAACCAGACCTTCCCGATGGTTCAATTATTGGTTCGTGCACAAAAATATTATACAAAAAAAAACACCTTCAGTGTATGTGTGTAAGCTGTATAAGTAATGTAAATAGATTTTGTGTTTAGACTTGGGTCCCATCCCCACGATGTCTTGTTATATAGATGTAAATATTCCAAAATCCAAACCACTTTCGGCTCCAAGAATGTCAGTTAAGGGGTGCTCAACCCGTACAACTAAGACAAGATGGTGCATCATAAAGCTCTGCACACCCTGAGACATGTACGACATTGGGGTAATAAGAGGAAATATGGCAGCCAGATTGTGTAGAGGAAGATCCTGCAAAGCGCAGGAATGGTCATGGCATCTGCGATTGGCCAGGGACAGATCTTCAACAGGGATTGCAACTGATCTTCAACAGGGATTGTGGAATTTTCCCCATCTCACAGGACGACAGGACCTCATCTGACTCTACAGCTCCCCCTCACCACTGCCCCCCTTTCCAGGAGCTGGGTAAGGAGTGCAAGAAGCTAGGTTGGCGAGGGGTTTGGGGGAACATCTCCTCACAATTAGGAAGTTCCAGGCAAAAGCTACACAATATGGTGCATTTTCATTAGCTTCAAATATATGACACACTTCGCTTCCAAGGCATCAGTCAAAGTGAAACACGGAGGCACACCCCACTATGCTGAAGCCATGTAGTAATTCCAAACCAGTGCTTGGCTTCTATTTCGGTGGCCCATTGAGGGAGGACTGATCAACTAAACAGGAATTCAGGAGCTCCAATCTTCCCACGTCATTGGGACCAGAGACCAACACCAAAGGTGCATGCAAGGTCAGAAAACTAAAAGGCTAAAACTATGGCAACATATGGGATCTGAGCGAGAGGGCACTTCTCCCTCCGATCGTCATTTCAAGTGGCCTGGTACGAGGGTGCTGGCGAACAGGTTTCTCTGGAGGGGTGACACCTGAGTAATGAGGCCAAAGGAACTTGTGTGTGACTACAATCTCCCTGCCATGTGCTACTGGATTGGCGTCTGACAGAAATCACTTCTCTTCTGCTTGCAAGTTTGGCCACAAGACAAAGGAGCATAATCTGACCATTCAACCCATTGAGTCTGCACTCATGGCTGATTTGTTATCCCTCTCAACCCCATTCTCCTGCCTTCTCCGTGTAACCTTTGTCACCCTTTCTAATCAAGAACTTATCAACCTCCATTTTACATACACCCAACGACTCAGGTGAATTTATGGTCACCCGAGGCAGTAAATTCCACAGGTTCACCACTCTCTGGCTATAAAAATTCCTCTTTCTGTTCCAAGTTAAAAGTTAACCACACAACCCCCTTAAACCAGCAGAGGTGGAAGTCGTTACAACCAGCCCACAGAAAGGTTTGAGTGATAGGGCAAGGTAAGAAGATTGTTATCTTGGGATCCTTTGTCGACAGACAAGCAGAGTACAATAACAAGGAGGTAATGTTAACTCTTCATCAACAACTTGTTAACCCTTGGTTTGGAGTACTCTGGCCGCCTCGGGGTCCTGTAGGACGTCTGACCTTTGACATGGGTGTAGAGGAGGAGGAGGAGGGATTTACCATCCTTCATTTGGCTTTCATCAACCGTGGGATTGAGTTCAAGAGCCGTGAGGTAATGTTACAGTTATACAAAACCTTCACTTGGAGTAGTGTGTTCAGTTCTGGTCACCTCACTGCAGGAAGGATGTGGGTACTATAGGGACAGTGCCGAGGAGATTTACAAGGATGTTGCCTGGATTGGGGAGCACGCCTGATGAGAATAGGCTGAGCGAACTTGGCCTTTCCTCCTCGGAGCAACAGAGGATGAGAAGTGACCTGATACTGGTGTATAAGATGATCATGGGCATTGATCGTACGGATAGCCAGAGGCTTCCCCCCACCCCCCAGGCTGAAATGGCAAACACCAGGGGGCATAGTGTTAAGGTGCTTGAAATAGGTACAAGAGGATGTCAGACGCAAGTTTTTCACACAGAGAGTGGTGGGTGTGTGGAACGCACTGCCAGCGACAATGGTGGAAGCAGATACAATAGGGTCTTTTAAGAGACTGTTAGATAGGTACATGGAGCTGAGAAAAATAGAGGGCTATGCCGTAGGGTAATTCTAGGCAGCTTCTGGATTACACGGTTGACACAACATTGTGGGCCGAAGGGCCTGTAATGTGCTGTAGATTTCTAAGTTCTACTACCTCATCCCGAATACAAGGATGCACCTTCAGCCTCAGGAAACAAGGAGATTCCTTTAGAGTAGAGATGAGTAAATTTCTTCAGCCAGAGGGTAGTGAATCTGTGGAATCCATTGCCATGGAAGGAGGAATCTGATAGCAGAGAAGAGAGAATCATACGAGAAAGGGAAGGGGGGGGGACCCAGGGGGAGGTGATAGGCAAATGAGAAGAGATAAGGGGTGCAGAGTGGGGAATAGAAGAGGGAAGGGAGAGGATATTCTTTACCGGAAGGAGAAATCGATTTTCACACCATCAGGTTGGAGGCTACCTAGACAGATTGAGGATGGCCTCATCGTGGCACAAGAGGAGGCCATGGGCCGACAGGTCAAAATGGGAATGGGAACCGGAATTAAAATGTTTGGCCACTGGGAAGTTTTGCTTTTGGCGAATGGAGAGGAGGTGCTCAACGAAGCAGCCCCACAACTTACAACGAATCTCACCGATGTAGAGGAGGCCGCATTGGGAGCACCCAACACAACTGACGACCACAGCAGATTTGCAGATGAGGTGTTGCCTCAGCTGGAAGAACTGTTTAGGTCCCTGAATGGGAGGAGGAGGTGAATGGGCAGGTGTAGCACTTTGGCCACTTACAAGGATAAGTGCCAGGAAGAAATTAGTGGGGTTCCATAAACCGGGAGGTTTGAATTCCGTAAGACATAGGAGTGGAATTAGATCATTCAATTCACTGACTCCACTCGCTCAAAAAGGCAGAGAGACTGACAGAGGAGTGGGGTATCTGGAGGTTGGATACAGCTATTCAGAAACGGAGGAGAGATGAGGGAGTGATAAGAGGGAAAAAATGTTCTTGCTGGGAACCAGAAGACGCGGATCGAAGAGTTAAAGATAGCAGGGGAAAACAAGATTGGTGTTACTCTGGGGATTACCGTGATCAGAAAGGTGATGTGTGAGGGGGAGTGGGAAAAAAAAATCAAAGGGGACTATTCCAGTGGAACTAGTACATGCCCAGAAGGCTGACTGACATTCATGTGCTTTTAAGATCTTTTCTTGGCATCTTGCACATTTTCCCCAAACTTGGAAACATTCCTTCCTGGTTTAATGCATCAGCTCTCTGGCAGGGCTCCGTTCCCCTTCCTTGGGCCCCAGCAGCCTCCTTTGTCAGAAGAGACAGCCAACTCTCAGAGGCACATCTTCTGACAAGGGTCAACTGCACCAACCGAGAATAATGTCACTCACTTCAAGCATGTTTTCCACTGAATCTTTCACAGCACACGGGCAGGAGTAGCAGCTCTAGGCCAGCTGTGCTTGCCCATGTCTTCAGAGAAGGATAGTTGCTCAGAATCTGGAGTTACCTTCAGGCCAGAGAGGGGCAGGGGCACCAGGTTTACGTTTCCTCCCTTGAAGGACATTAAGGAACCCAGTGGATATTTAGGACCACTGGGTAGTTTTCATTATTTTTAATATTTACAAATATCACAACCTTGTTGTAGGGTTTGGAGGCTTGCGTGCCTCAATGACCCGGACAGCTATGTTGGCTGGAGTAAGGGCTTTGTGCTTTGGCTCTTGGTAGGGTCACCCATGCCAAACAAGTTGTAGGGTAGAAACCAGACTAAGTGGTCCACCAATCCTCTAGGTTCAGGGGTTCAGCTCAGGGCTAACTACCCTGGCTGGTTAAAACAAAACTGTTATGGAGACAGCAATGAAGAATCCTTCTATACAGAGATGGAGGACCTTCATTGCTGCCTTAAACGCCAGCGGCTTAACAGGCAGTGAATAAGGTAACAGGATATGCTGGCCCAATGAGTCCGCTCCACCTATATACCACCAAACAACTTAATCGCTCTTTGGAACGTGGGAGGAAACCAGAGCACCTGGAGGAAACCCAAGTGGTCATGGAGAGAACGTACAAACTCCAGACGACGGTGGGAATTAAACCCGGGTCGCTGGCACTGTAATAGTGTTACTCTAACCACTACGGTACAGTGCTGCCCCCAACGCCACGCCTTTGCACCAGCTTGTTAATTCCAGGATTGTACAGTTAAATTTAGATTCCCCAATTGCTGTGACGGGATTTTAACTTGCACATTCAGGTCTGAGAGCCCAGTTTCAGCAGGGCTCCGGGTCAGGGCTACCCAGGAAGGCTTCTGGGTTACTAATGTTAGGATACAAGTCTACTGTCATGGATGGATCTGGGGGGGGGGGGTCAAGACTCCAGCCTGGAATTTCAGCCAACCCTGTAGCAAGTCCATGAGCAGGTGCAGTTCCCAACGTTGCACTGACCTTCAATTCTCCTCCTTCATAGATCTCTACCGTACAGCCCATGATGCTGTGCTGACCTTTTAGCCTACTCCAAGATCGATCTGACCTAGTCCTCCATTTTCCCTTCATCCATGTGCCTAAGAGTCTCTTAAATCTACCTACTGTATCTTTGTCTACCACCCCTAGCAGTGAGTTCAAATCCAGGAGCAGGGCCGTGTGCAAGAAGTCAAATCCGCCAACTTTGTTCCATGATTATTATTTGCTACGTACGATTCCCATCGGAATATTCCTCTTTTGGAGTGTCCACTTTGTGTCTGTTTCCATTATTCTCTCGCTGACCCTTCCAGATCATGGTAATAAGATCCTCGATCTTCCCCCAATTCCTTTACTTCAATCCGTGTCTCCGGCTGGACGGTGGCAATCCCTGGAAATCTTCCCCCGAAGAAACAAGGATCAAAGGGCATTTGAGATTGCAAAGCTTTTGAGAGAGTGCACTGGGGGGTCATGGGACAGAGTAGTCACAACCTGACTGAATCGCAGAGATGAATTCAGTGGCAGGACGGCCTGCTGTACAGCAAGGTCCTGTGAATCGCGTCAGGATGACCTGATGAGATGGGGTGTTGGACACAGTGTGGACGTAGGCCAAAGCACCACAGAAATCCCATGTCCTAGCTCCACCTTCAACCTAACTTTCTAGTCTTTATCTTTACCCTCCAACACCCAAAATAATTCTGCAAATGATGGGGACCCCAGAGGCACAAGGGTATTGTGAGCAAATTTTCAGCCCCTTATCTAAGAAAGGACGTGCTGGCATTGGAGAGCGCCCAGGGGAGGGTCACGAGAATGATCCTGGGAAGGAAAGGGTTAACGTATGAGGAACAATTGATGGCTCTGGGCTTGTACTCGCTGGAGTTTGGGGTGGGGGGGGAATCTCACCAAAACCTGTTGAATATTGAAATGATAAGAGCGAATGTGGAGAGGATGTTTCCTATAGTGGGTGAGTTCAGAACCAAAGGGCACAGCCTCAGAATACAAGGACGTCCCTTTAGAACAGAGATAAGGAAGAACTTCCTTAGCCAGGGGATGGTGAATCTGTGGAATTCATTGCCACAAATAGCCTTGGAGGCCAAGTCATTGGGTATATTTAAAGCGGAGGTTGATAGGTTCTTGATTAGTCAGGGTGTCAAAGGTTATACAGGGAGAAGGCAGGAGAATGGGGTTGAGAGGGATAGGAAGTCAGTAGAGCAGACTCAACTGGCTGAACCCTGTTCCTATGTCTTAAGGGTGGGGTTGGGCAATGTGCCAGTATAACAGGACTTTGGAGTAGAGATGAGGGGGCAAGGAAGTCCTGATGGCAGGATGGAGAGAAGCAGCCGTGGGGCTGGAAGTCGAGGGGGCACCAAGAGCGAAATGGAAAGCCCGATGGATACCAAGTGAGGAAGAGGCATCCAGGCGTTTCATGACCTTACGCACACGCTTGCAGCAGCTAATGGCGGGAGAGGAATACTGCTCCCTCCGTGCAAAGTCTGGAGCACGCGGAACCTCAAAGCCCTGGCAGCCTGTGAACAGGCCACCGGCCAGATGTGCCAGGCAACACCCAGGCATTTACCTTTTATTTACAAAGTATTTACACTGCAGTGCTACAAAAATATACCATTGGCGGTCCGAAATCCAAACCGAACCACATTCAGCGTCTTCATACAACTCTGTGCAAAAGTTCCAGACAATCTCAAGTGCAAATAATCTTCAGACAGGAAGGACAGGGAGCATGAGGGGTGGGGGGGGGGGGGGTCAAAGCCAGTGCCTGAGGCAGAGGATTGAGTTTTAATGCTGGATCAGTGACGGGAGTCTATCCCTGGGGAGCATGTAACCCAAGGATGTGGTTGGTACCTACGGACATAAGACACCGGCAAAACTCTACAGCAAAGGACCTATACAACAGGTTTCCCTAAAACCACACGGTACGCACCAGGGTGGTAAGGATATCTGAACCCCTTCCTCAGTCCTGGCCATCCCAAAGCAGCTTCCCACCGTCCCCTCTCCTACCCAATGCACGATCGCTCCACAATTTCCTTTTGCGAAGACAACACAAAGGGAAGTCATTTTTAAAACTCAAGTGAAAGAGGAGTCTCACCTAAAGACACTCATCCCACCCCTTCTCGCATTCGTCAAAACCCAACTCCTGCCACCCCCTTCCCCCACAGATTTGACCTTAAACTCTAGTCCTGCATTTCCCCTGCCCACACTAATCCCAACCCCAACCCTCCTGCCTCACCCTTAAGACTACACACTTCACCCTTAACTTTTATTTTAACCCCCTGGCCCCATTCTCTCCCCCCACCTCAGCTCCCTCCACCTTCCCACCCCCGACCCTTCCACCTCACTTTGTCCCACCCCCCCCACTTCATTCCCTGACTCTCTCACCCTTACTTAGGCCCCCAACCCTCACTTCATCCCCTGAACCCGATCCCCACTCCAGCCCCCAACCCTGGCCCCACCCCCCACTTCAGGGCCTGACCCCGCCCCCCTCCCCAAGCTCTTCCTTTATCCCTCTCCAAGCCCACACTTCCCTACTTTAACCACAGGCTAACGCTCCCCACTTTAGCTCACCCTGGCAGTCAACTGCAGACGATTAAAAAACCCAGAGATATTTCAGAAATCAACAACCAACAGTTCACTCCAACACCAACATCCTGGGAGGTCTCTGTCCAGGGGTCGTGAGGTGACCCCTTCACCCTTCCCCTTCTGTTGCCATGGCGTTACAGGAAGGGACAAAAGGACAGCAGGGAAGCCCTGGCTGCGGACTCCGAGCTAAGAGAGCCCACGCCTTCCCGCGCAGACCAGTCTCTCTGGAAGACATTGGCCAAGGTTCAGGCGTTGAGCAGCCCAGTCTGGTACTGAGGCTCACAGCCGGCCAATGGACCTGAAATCACCCCTCGGCGAACAGCCGGCCACATGGACAGCTGCAATCTCCAGTTGCTGACATGATGGGGTCAAGGATGGGCTTTATTGACCGCAATTTCATGACATCCGCCAGAAAGAATTGGCTCCCAAAACTGTCAACAAAGTTTCATGGCCAACATGGGTCTCCTGACCTCTCTGTTCTCCAGGAGTCCAACATAGAGGGTGGGGTGCGCACACGTACATCCTGGGACCTTGCTGCGCCTCCCAAGCCACCACCTACCACACGAACGCCATCCGTTCTGCGCAAGTTCAGAAGTCTCCTTGCAAGAAGCTCAGTTCATTAGAACTCCTCTCAAAACTCCCGAGACACCCGGTCGGAGAGCCGGAAGACAACACGTGATCGGATGCTCCGCGCCGAGGTGGGACGGGACCGGCACCCGCCAGTTGTGGACGTTAACCACGCGACTGCCACACACATTAAAACCATGGGGTTCATACAAATGGAACCTTCACTGTGAGGAAAATGGACGAAGTGTTTCACAGGACGGACAAAAGGCCTGGTGTTGGGTCGGGGGCGGGGGGGGGGGGTTGGGATCCCTTTTTGTTGTTGTTGAGGTTAGCAACTTAAGCTGCGATCCCTGAAAAATCCTTCTGCCACCAACGCTTCCCGGAAGGTCACTGTCAGGGAATTCGCTGTGACATCCGTCACCGTGACGTCACCCAACGGGATGGAGGGATGCCAGCCAGCGGGAATGGCTGAGGGGTTCCCGATGGGAGAGGCAGCCCCTGCAGACGAAATGGAAAAGAGAAAGAGTGGGTAACCCCATCCGCTGGGCAGAAGGACACCTCACCATTGGTACGTCCTCCTGCAGCACCACTCCCACCATCTTCCCTTTCCCAACCACCCTCCTTTCCTCATAGATCAACGAGCCCCACTCACCCCAATGACCAGACCTCCCCTGCCCCAGATTTCACAGTCACAAAGAGATATTGCACCAAAACAGGCCACTCAGCCCATCGAGTCCATGCCAACTACCGTTGAGCCTCTATTAATTCCATTTCATTTTCCTTTCAGTTTCATTGGCCACTGCCCTCTGTTGTCACTCACCCACAATCCGCCACCCACCCACACACAAGGGCCAATTTACTGTGATCAATTAACCCACCCTGCAAGGACGACCACACAATTCTGTCACAGGGTTTGAAGGCTTGCGGGCCTCAATGACCCAGACAGCCATGTTGGCTGGAGTCAGGGCTTTGTGCTTTGACTCTTGGTAGGGTCACCCATGATAAACAGGTCAAAGAGTAGAGGCCAGACTAAGAGTGGTCTACCAGTCCTCTAGGCTCAGGGGCTAACATCCCTGACTGGTCAAAACACAATTGTTACGGAAACAGCAATGATGAATTCTACATCTGAGTCCAACGGTGTGTCCAAGGACAGAGATGGAGGACCTTCATTGCTGCCCTAAATGCTAGTGATGTAACAGGTAGTAAGTAATTAACCTACCAACCAACTCATCTTTGGGACAGAACATAGAACATTATAGCACAGTCCAGGCCCTTCGGTCCACATTGTTGTGCTAACCTCTCAACCTAACCCTTCCCTCCGGCATAGCCTGTCCTGGCCCAAAACATTCACTGTTGATTCCCATCCATAAATGCTGTCTGATCTGCTCTGCTCCTCCGGCACATTCCTCCATTTTCCTATCATCCATGTGCCTGTCTGAGAGTTTCATGTATCTACCTTCACCATCACCCCCCGCAGCCCCCTAAACCTTACCTCCGACACCGGCCTCTCCTGCTATACTTTATCCCAATCACCTCAGAAATAAGGTGCAGATTTTACTTAATATAATTTCTGGTATCTTCCCCCTTCCTTTCCAGTCCTGAAGAAGGGTCTTGGCCCAAAACATCGGCCGTTTATTCATTTCCATAGATGCTGCCTGGTCTGCTGAGTTCCTCCAGCATTTTGTGTGTGTCACTTTACAAATAAGGTCTCTTGTATTGGCCAGTTCTGCTCTGAGAAAACATCTCTGGCTATGCTTCATCTTGCACGCCTTGGTCACGTCACCTCTCATTCTCCTTTCCAAAGTCTAAAGCTCCAGCTCCCTCAAACTTTCCCTGTAAAACGTGCTCTCTAATCCAGGCGGCATCCTGGTAAACCTCCTCCTCACCCTCACCCCAGGGCCACACCACTAACCAGATCTCCCCTACCCCCGATTCCACAGTCATACGGAGATACAGTATAGAACTAGACCCTTCTGTTTACATGGAAACCCAATAGCAGGGTGGATGTGCGAACATCCATGCTAACCCGAGGTCAGGATCGAACCCAGGTCTCTGCTGCTATGGGGCAATGCCTACCAGCCGTGCCACCCACCCACGTGCTATCTCGGATCCACCCGTTCTCTTCTGATGTGGTCGCACCAGGAATGGGGAAGGGAAGGGCAGCGGGAGATCCACTGGGAAAAATGGGGGGATTATGCCAAGAACAAACGCGAAAAACTGCAAGAAGGGGCAGGTGAAGTGGTGTCAGGGGGACAAATACCAAAGAAGATGTTCATTGGGCCAACCGTAGAACCTTAATCACAAAATACTCTGCAGATGCTGGGGTCAAAGCAACACGCACAAACACGCTGGAGGAACTCAGCAGGTCGGGCAGCATCCGTGGAAACAAACAGTCAATGTTTCGGGCCGAGACCCTTCGTCAGGACCTATTTTGGGAGCCGGGGCAGAGGAAATTGAGGCATGGGATGGTGATTAGTGTAGTGTTTAGCATGATGCTTTAAAGAGCCAGCAACCTGGATCCAACTGCTGCCTCTCTCTGTTAGGAGATTGTACATTCTCCCCATGACTGTGCGGGGGATTCCTTCAGGCACGCCCAAATTCCAAAAAAACGATGGATTAGGGTTAGTAAATTGTGGGCATGCTACACTGGTACCAGAAACATGCCGACGCTCGCAGGCTGCCCTCTGCACACCCTCGGATTGAGTTGGTCATTGATGCAAAGC